>NC_057807.1:701099838-701184838 GCF_018294505.1 Triticum aestivum
GGAGGAGGATGAAGGGGCGGTGGGAGGAGGGCGGCCGGAGGAGGAGGGAGGAGGAGGGACGGAAGGAGTATCTTGGTGGAGGAGCAGCGTGGCGGCGGCGGACGATGACGGGTTCGGCGCGGGCGAGAGTGAGTGAGAGGGTCGGGCGTGTGGTGAGGATAAGGTAAGTAAGTAGTAGCGCATTTCTGATATAGGCGCTACTGCTATGGAACGTAGCAGTAGCGCTGGTTGCGGATACGCGCTACTGCTAAGTGGGGCTAGGCATCTACGCCTAGTACAAACATAGCAGCAACGCGTTTTCCTGGCACGCGCTACTGCTAAAGTAGTAGCAGTAGCGCGGTTTATTTAAAAACGCTACTACTAAGTAGCAGTAGCGCCCTCTTTTGTCCAATGCTACTGCTAAGATGTTGTGTATAAGGTTTTCCCTAATAGTGCAAGTCAAGCCACTTGAATCATTACCATCTTATCATGCTAGATCATAACCATTTTAAATGCATGTTGACACATAAGACAAACCATTATCCACCCCTAGCTACTTAAGCATGGCATGAGTAAATATGATCTCTAATTGTCATTCCAAACATGTTTACTCATAATAGGTTGAATCAAGAACGATGAGCTAATCATATTACAAAAACAAAATAGGCCGAGTTCATACCATCTTTTCTTCAGCTCAATCACTTCATCAAATTTCGTCATTATTGCCTTTCACATGCACGACCGAATGATGTGAATAATAATAAGAGTGCATGTGCCGTGGACTAAGCTAGAATCTGCAAACATTTTATTCAAAGGAGAAGATAAGGTAATATGGGCTCTTTGTTAGATCAATCAATAATGCATATGAGAGCCACTCAACATTTTCATCGCGGTCTTCTCCTTACGACCCAAAGAAAAGAAAATAATTTCAAAGAAACACACTAAAATATTTTTGGAGTTTTTTGTTTTTCTGGAGAAAGCATAACGAAAGAAAGACAAAAAAGAGAAAAACTATATACACAGGAAAGCTCCCAACAAGAAAAAGAAGAACAAGAAATCTTTTTGGGTTTTCTTTTAATACTACAACTAATTAAACTAGAAGGGAGAATCGAAAAGAAACGAGAAATATTTTTGGATTTTCTCAAAGTTTTTCAAATACATAAGAAGAAAGTAAGAAAACAAATATAGCATGGATAATACACTGAATGATGTAGGGTTTACAACCCATTCAGATTGGATCCGAATGGAAATTGGGTGTAGACTCCTAGTACATGGCCCTCAAATGTTGAGCCCACCTTGGAGATCTATATAAAGGGGAGTTGGCTCACCTCTTAGGGTTGATCTTTTTTCCCCTCCTCAACCACCGCCACCTCCATGCCATGCGACCGAACCTAGCAATCCATCATCTGATGCTGCTCCCCGTACGTGTGGATACCTTGAGGCATCGCATCTGCAGTGCTTGGAAGAACTGTTCAAGGGAACCGCAAGGATCCGCTCGAGAGATCCACAAGGAACTGCTCACGGGAGATCAGCTACATGAGGAGGAGATGACTCAACTGATTAGCTAGACGCATCACCAACTCTACTTTCGCTGAGTGTGTGTCTAGTGGTAAACCTGATCTCGTGATCTATTTCTAGCAAGAGGGTTCCTGGGTGCACGGTATAATTTTTTTATTTGGCGCTAGCGTAGCGTACCACGTGTTTCAACAGTAGTTGACAAGGATGTAACCCTAGAACCCCTGTATCTATACAAACCAAGGAGCAGGGCTCGTAGAAGAAGAAGAACAATCCCATGGTAGATCATCTGTACTTTCTACTCCATCCAAAAGAAATAAAACACAATCATGACGTAGGGTTTTCTCTCTTTGGAGAGCCTGAACCTGGGTAAAAAGTCGTGTCCTTTTTTACCATCGCCTCTAGACTCTTAGTTTGCCACCCCCTACTCAAGATCTACCGGATTTAGCTCCATCACCTTGATGAGCAAAGTGACGATCGCTTGACGCCTTTTGCGTCGACGCAAGCTGAATGGTGTGGTGCAACCGCTCTTGGTACCTCCTCCTTGCGATGGTGCACACATGGAAGCGCAGTTGCTGTCTTCGGTGCTGTTGTAGCGGCAGTTGCCCCGTCACACACGACAAAGCTAGGTTTCATGGGTGGCGCCGCGAGCGAACGACGATGGAGTGAAAGGGGTTGGGCGTCGCTGGCTCTTTGTCATGAGTTGATTGGGTTGTCTATGGGGGTAATTCTGTTCTTGAGTTGCACATTATCATTCATATTAAGCTGGGATATCACAGACCACCTCCTTGATGACACCCTTGGCGGGGGCACTTTCTTGTTCCACCACCATACACTCTCCATTCCACTTCCCACTTTCTTATCAATGGTGCATCCCCATGAAGCACTCCATTATCTTTAATTTTTTTTAACATAATACAAATACAGATGCTCACATACACTCTCCATTCCGCTCGCTACTTTCTTATCAATGGTGCATCCTCGTGGAGCACTCCATTATCTTTAAATTTTTTTTAACATAGTACAAACGCAGATGCTCACATACACTCTCCAATCCGCTTCCCACTTTCTTATCAATGGTGCATCCCCGTGGAGCACTCCATTATCTTTATTTTTTTTTGAACATAGTACAAATGCAGATGCTCATATACACTCAATTCTATGAACGCACGCACGCACAGTCAACCCCTACAAACACCTCCGAGATACTGAGTCGACACAACATTTTAAGATTGACGAAGTCGCCTCTCTCACTGAACACTCATCGCCGAAAGAGCTGAAATAAATCTAGAAAAATACGAGCGCCAATGCCAAGGATAGTACTCACCTCCGTTTCTTTTTACTCTGCGTATAAGTTTTGGTCAATGTCAAACTACACAAAGTTTGACCAAATTTATATTAAAAAATATAAATATCTACAATACTTAAGCTATATAATATGAAAATACATCTCATGGTGCATCTGAAAATGTAGATTTCATATTATGAATGTTGATATTTTTTAATATAAAATTAGTCAAACTATGCAAAGCTTGACTTTGACCAAACCCTATATGCAGACTAAAAAGAAACAGAGGGAGTACTTGAACTCATGTGGGTTGGTTTCACCACAAGGAATCTAACCAACTCGTCATTAACTTTAATTTTGGGACTGACGACGAAGAGGGCTGCACGGCCTGTAGACGTGGCTGGCTGTGTTGGGTTGGTACCACTCTACTACCGTCGGATGCGCATGGGACGGCCGCTAAGCATCTACCGCCCCTTCGCGGTATTTTCGCGTAAGCCATAACCGGGAAGCGCGTCGACCCTCGATTCCACCCACCAACCCGTCACCTTCCGCCCGTCACCTTGTATTCCAGTTTCAAAGGGGAAGCATAAGGTCACGCTGACACCCTGCTACGAGCCTACGACAACGTCGACGTCACATTTGACGCATTTGACGGGTGGTTTACCTATATATATAGTATAGGCCTATAGTATAACGCTTTCAGGCCCCGATATCCATATCCACCACTCTCAAGCGCTCCTCTCGGCTCTCAATCGCCCCCATTTTCCCCCCACCCACAGTTTGCCGCCGCTACCTCTCTCTTCACTGCGGTGCTGCCAGGAAAAACAGCATCCGCCCTGCTACGACAGTCACCTCCCACCGTTTTTTTTATGGTTACCCCAGGTTTGTTAGATGGAATAGGGGGAAAAATAGGCATAATGGACCGGATCTTTGTAGTTTGTCTTATGTGGCAGTATATATGTTGGCATGTTGTGTCTGGATCATTCTTTCCGTCGCATACAGTTAGATCTGTAAAAACGTACTGCAGTAGAAACAGCCTGCCTTGTTAATTTAGAGATTAGAGCGCAAATTAGCCCAGGAGAGTTAGACTGGACTTCAATTCTAGCAGTATGTATCATTGTCTCTGTATCTATTTTAAGCTGCTGCTGACATGGAGATCCCCTACTCTCTCTTCCTGCCTCAGATCTCCCTCCCTACACACGGCGACTCAATCAGAATCAAGATCGCTCCACACCACCATGGAGACCGTGTTGCCCCAACACCAAGGCAACGGCATCGGGGACAACGCTATGACCGACCTGGAGATGGGTCAACCCACCATGGAGATCGATCAATCCACCATAATCAACATACTGCACTCCATGCTACCCTCTGCTTCGCCACCGGCGGTACCACAGCTGGGGCGCGCGCTGTGGGGGCTGAGCTCCCTCACCCTTGTCCTGGCCCTCACCACCGTGCTCCACCTGCCGGCCGCCGGACCTGTCTTCGCCCACTACAAGGCAGCATACTATGCCATCCTTGCCTTTGTTCTCTTTGTCGCAGTGCCGGTGGAGCTCGCCACTGCCTTCTGCCTGCCCGGCCACAGCCGTGATGGCCGTCTCTGCGTCTTTGCCTGGTACCTCCTTCCCTGCGCTTACGTGCTCCTCCTCCTTGTCATCTCGGTGGGTGGGTTCATCCCATTTAAGCTTTGATATTACCTACTGCAGGGATAGTCGATTGGTCTGGTTCATTTGTATTCTGTCCAGAAATTTTGGTGCTGTCAGTCGTTATCTGCTTAGTTATTTTTGGGTACATCTTCAGTAGATAGGTTCTGTTTCTTGATACTCTGGAAGATATGTTGTGCTAGTGAATGCGAGTCTGTATGTCACGGTGATCTGCCAATGTATTGTGAATATGTTTCTTGTTTCTGGGTCAATAAGTTATTGTCATGTTGTTTGTCCATGCGTTCCATGTATGCACTCTTCTTCCTGGCATACGAGGATCCGTTCGTCGAGATAAATTTCATGTCTGGCTCTGCTTGGATTGAGTGTAATTTTTGTGTGAACTGAGCTAACTACTGTGGAGCACACACACAAAATTCCCCAATCCAAGCAGGCCTCAAGTCTTAATAAACAGTGCAACCTTTGTATGCTTGTTAATGTTTGAATGGGAAGTAGAATAAATGGACACAAGTTAGGTTGACTTGTCATCAGATAGCTTCGTTTTGAGTGCATACGTTTTGCCTTTTGGTGTTTCAGTTTTCCAACTGAATGTGTGTGTCGAGCTTTGATTGAAGCTGGTAATTACTCTAGTTATTAGCAGAACTGTGAACAACGACACAATAGCCTGGTATTGGATTCAGATTGTTTGAGTACACACTAATTGGCCTAGTAATTAGATCCAAATCTCATGTGTATGTGTTGAGTAATGCTATCGATCTAAGGGACAAGACAACTGAACGAGCAACCCCTGCTCTTATGCATGTGAATTTTAACCTACACTGTCATCAGTAATGTAGCTCATGTGTTACACTGTAGTATATTTTCTGTATCTCTTACCCCTGTATGACAGTTAATTTATTGCTTGAATGGAATTTATTGATAGATCATTTTCCTGAAATTGATGTTCTTTCAATGTTTACTGATTCAGGAATGCTGTTCTTGGAAGTTAGTCTTGTAGCATTTCTACTTCAAGGAAATGAAGCCAGCGGTTATGATGTCCTTGGCATTAATTTGTTATCTCTGCAGCTCAAGGTTTGTTACTGATCAGTCTTTATATAGGATGTGGCCAGATTTTTCACAATTCCGTGATACCTTGCTTCTTTAAATATATACTCCCTCCGTCCGGAAATACTTGTCATTAAAATGGATGTATCTAGATGTATTTTAGTTCTAGATACATCCAATTTCATTCATTTTGATGACAAATAATTCCGGACGGATGGAGTATGTACGGAAATAAATGACCAGTTATCAGATTCATCATGTGCTTTTATTAGAAGAAAATAGTATAGTTACTAATGTCCCATATTCTAGTGGCACCAGATCTTACTGGCTCTCTTGAAATTGCAGAATCAGTTTTAGGCCACTCCAAGGAAAAATAGTGGTCACTGAGGATGACGTGTAAGGAGGAATAAATTTGTTTGTCCGGCAAGACACTGAATGGTACCCAAATTGCAGGGGTCGCCTTTTGTCACTAAACAGCACATGTTACATTCTAAGTGAACTGCATTCCTCTATCAAGTTACAGGGTATGCGTGCGCTTTACATTTTGTTGAACTGCTGATACTTCATCAAGAAAAATGCAAATCCACTGAGTGCTAAACTGCGGAAGAAAAAGTGTTCTCAGTCTGCGGCATAAGGATGTCAATGATCTTTTTGGTAATTGTAGACTTGCGGTGACATTGTATGATTTATTCTGATTTTTTTATATTATACAAGAGTAAGTATGTTGGACACCTGCTGCTAGTTGTTCCTAAAGTTAGAACAGTGGCACCCTGTTGTTACATCTGATGATACATTCTGAATTGTCATTTTTTTTATTGAGAATGATTCTGAATTGGCATTAGCAGTTGTCCTCTAATTACACAAACGATATATTCTAATTTGCCGGTGTCCTCATCTGCAGGTGTCTCATGGAGTACGGAGAGCAAGGAGCGCTCTGCATTCTTTTTTCAGAATATTGTGCTCTGCATTCTTTCTTACGGCACAATTTCCATGTGGTCTGCATTGACGTTTTGCTGAAGCAGCGCTCAACGTGTCTGATCGGTTTCCCATGGTGCGGCTTCTCCCACAGCACTGTGCAGATCCTGTGGTCGCTGGATGAGATGCTCGTCAACGAGGCGCTCCACCAGGGGCTCAAGATGTACTCCAGCTGGCCCGCCTTCCTGAAGTTGTACATTGACAGTGAGTTCTTTGGCGGGCAGTTGCGACGTGCGACATCACTATCGGTATGTATATATGTTCTCTGCCTTTCCTTCTCCAAATATTACGGTTGAATGTTTAAGCATTTTTGCTATCCTACATGCAGTGTGAATTGTTTTGTGAGAGATCAGTTCTGTCTAGCATCAGGTATAGCAATATATTCATTAATCTGGCACGTTCTGAATTTCTGAGGGCAATGGAACATGTAGCTGTTACAGGCATAAGATTTTATCAGGTTGAAGGCATGATACATTGGTGTTGCTTGTGGCTTAACAGGTACTCCCTCCGTTCGGAATTACTTGTCTCGGAAATGAATGTATCTAGAACTAAAATACGTCTAGATACATCCATTTCTGCGACAAGTAATTCCGAACGGAGGGAGTATGTGGCAGTGTCAATGTGTCGAAGCTGCATTAGGTAAATTAGTTCAGAACTTCGCATTCAGGAGATAAACTAGGAGTGGAGTGCAGTCAGAGTCAGGCACTCTGTTGCTTTCTGCTTTCCTTTGTCGAAGGCAATTTTCTTTCTCTCTTTTTTGGAATAAAAACTGGACATATCGTTTGAGAAACTATGATAGACTATTAGTAAGGTGTTGACTGAAAGAATTCTGAAAATGATGGAACATGGTCGATGTGGAAAAGAACCTAAAAGCATGAATTGGTTTATCAAGTTAAAGGCCAACAGAGGGTTAAGTCCGATACAGCATTCGTCATCATGATTATCACCTGCTTGGTATGGAACTGTCCAAGAAGCTTAGCATCCATTATACTCCTAGCATCTCCAGTAGCTAAGGTTCTTTACATCCTGGACAAAAATGTTTCAGTTTGATAACTTTGTCATCCCTTGTACAACTCCCAGCCACCAGCTTTAGAAGCACCATATAATAGCTGTAGACGTCGATTTATGTCCAGATTTAGAGTAACAATAGCAGGACATAGCTGCTGCATTGGATATTTGCATAACAGCTGTGTGGCCCCCTGTAATCCATTATGATTTGAAGCCTAGCAATGTGCTTCTAGATGATGACATGGGTGCCCGTCTCAGTGACTTTGGGTTAGCTAAGTTCCTTCAAAGTCATAACTCTTTCAAGTACTATTACTTCCACGAGCTTACAAGGACCAAGAGGATCAGTTGGAAACATTGCACCAGGTAAACATTCACTATATTATTATTAGCTTTCCTCACTCCCTAGTATCATTCAAGTTTTACTTTTCCATTCTTTAAAAGGAAACTTGCATGGTTTTCAGTAATCAATGTTGTAAGATAACTCAATGTTAAACAATGCAGAGTATGGCATCGGGAACAAGATCTCAACAGCAGATCTCAACAGCAGGCGATGTCTATAGCTATGGAATTATCATCCTAGAAATGCTCACGGGGAAACGCCCAACAGATGTGTTGTTCAAGAATGGCCTGACCCTTCAGAAATTTGTGGGGAATTCATTCCCCGAAAAGATCCGTGATATACTTGATCCTAACATCATAATCCCGAGCTCTGGAGACGAAGGCGTGGACCATGGAAACCACAATGGTGGGGATGCTGAGCTGCATTATGCAGCTTGTTCAGCTTGGTCTCTCATGCTCCACAGAGACACCAAAAGATCGACCGACAATGCCAGACGTCTACACAGAGTCTCTGCAACCAAACGAGAATCAAGGAATAGGAGACACTGTTTTTGTTCGCCTGTATGTTACGAGTGAGTTGCAGTCTATGCTTGTGTTGGGGTTCTACAAAATTTTGTTGTACTGCTAATATTCCATGAAGAGAAATACCAGTCCACCGTGTGAGAAAGTGTGCAGCAGAAGGATGTCAAGGATGACGTCGTCCGACTTACTCTGAATGTGTTATATTATGTTGAACACCTGCTGCTCACTGTTCCTCAAGTTAAAATAGTCGGCACTCCCCTGTCTGTAAATCTGACGATACATTCTAAACTGACATTAGGAATTGTCTCACCCGGTGTGTATATATATACTCTCCGCCTTTCCTTCTCCCATGAGTACAGTTCAAAATTTTCCGGGACTCTCTGTTACAGTAGATATTACAGTGTGGATTGGTCCGTGAGAAATTTGTTTTGTCTAGCACCAGGGATTAGGAATACATTGAGTAGTCTGGCATGTCCTGAATTTCCGAGGGCAATGACGGTAGATTTGGCAAGTGGAAAAATGCACGGCCTGTTTCAGGCATTACATTTGATCAGTTTGCGGGGGGATATGGCAGTGTCATAGCTGCAGTCATACTCAGAGCCAGGCACTATGTCTATGCTGCAGAACATAGCCAAGTATTCTTCAATGGGTTTGGTTCATTTGTCCACGAGAAGCATCTCTGTCATCTTCTGTTACTAGTAGTAGTATAGCATGAAATGGGAATGGACTGATAACAAAATGCATCGGTTCAGGTTCAGGTTCAGTCGAGCACATGCATTGTTTTGAGCTAGATAGATTAGAAGTTACCAAGTCCGTTCCGAGAGGAACAGGAGCACCGAAGCAGATGAGCAGGTAAGCAGTGAGCTCGACTCGGCGTCCCTGCGCGGCGCGGCCAGGCAGCTCAGGCAGGGAGACCACCTCTTCGGCGCCCTCTGCGCCAGTAAAGGGTAGCAGCGCTCACGCACACCCCTTGTGGGCTGGCCCTACACGAGCATTCTTTCGATTGCCTCGATCGCTCGATCCCCACGACCGCTTGGCCTTTCACCACCAGCATGGACCCACTGCTCAGGTTGTTGACTGTTGACTTTTACGTAAAGGTTCACAAAAAACTCATAAATTCATGAAAAAAGTTCATAAAAATATTTCATGGATTTTGAAAAAGCTCATCAAATGCTGGAAAAAAGTTCACGAAATTTGGAAAAAAATTTATCGATTTTGAATAAAAAGTTCATCGATTTTGAAATAAGTTCACCGATTTTGAAAAAAGTTCATCAAATTTAAAAAAAGTTCATAAAATTTGAAAAAAAAATTCATCAATTTTTAAGGAAAAAAGATCATTGAATTTGAAAAAAATATCAATTAAGAAAAAAGTTTCACGAATTTGAAAAAAGTTCATCGAACCTGAAAGAAGAAAATAAAAAAAAGAAGAAAAGAAAAAAATAAAAACGAAAACAGAAGAAAAAAGAAACGAAGAAAAATATGCAAAAAGATGGAAGTTAGAACGTCCAGTTGGGGGTGGCGGGGTGTTTACTGCAGCTAACAATAAGTTGGACCTCCCAGGTTCGAGTCGTAGCACCAGCACTCCTTTTTTTGTGGTTTGAAAAAAACACAGAAGAAAGCTAGATGGGCCGGCCCAGCGGAGAGGGGGCTATGCGGCCGATTGGGGATTGTATTGTAGCGGGTGCAGAATCGGATTTAGCTCAGGCAGGGGACGGAGGCCGGCTGCGGCGGTCGAGGGGGACGCACACAGCACATGCTCGGGGCTGCACAGGAAGGAGCCTGTCTGGCTTCGGCCTTTGGGACCTGCTGCTGCTGGGCCGACCCGAAACATGTACGCTTTGGGATGAGAAAAAACCCAAAGTTGTGCCTTGCTTTTTTATGTATCCCCCCTCTCCCTTGTGTTTTTCTCTAGTTTACTGTTATATTAGCACCAATAACCCTTAGCATCTAGAGAACCCCCGTCCAGTTTATGTATGGCTATGTGGTTTCATTCTGGCAATGGAGCCGGGGAGGGGTCTCCCTGTTATTCTAAAAACAGAGCCTAGGTCAGATGGTTAGGTTCTTTGTGGTAGAACCAGCCCACCAGGGTTTTAAGTCCTATAATTGGCATTGGTGCTCGCATTTTTTGGATGTATTTCAGGCATTTTGGAGATGTACGTTTAGCGTTCCCGTGGAGTGTGAAGGGGCATGTGATGACTTTGTCAATCTGAAGTTGATGTCTCGGCTCAGTCTCTAGAATGTGCTTATAGGGACATGGTGTGTGTTCATATGAGTGAATTATGTATAAGTTTCTGCATCTAATAGTTTGTTAAAAACATATTTTTTTTCTATTCGACTAAACTAATGCCACCGCCGAGTGAGCCGATGCTTTCCCACGGTTCCTCCTCTGCCGCACAAGCCCCGTTACCCGTTCGACGCATACCCACTTTTTCTAGGAGAAAAAAACAAACAATTCTAGCCGACTCCACCCACCAGCTTGGCAGGATCGATGGAACCAAACGAAACGCCCCTGCCGAAACTGTGTGACCACCGTAATATTTTTATTAAGCAAAGCAGGAAGGAGGAGGTGTGTTGGGCCGCTTGAACGCGCGTGCACAAATGATCCCCGCACGCTACAGCCGTCGCTGCCGTTTGTGTCCGTCGTCCGTCCCCACGTACTAGTAGTGTCATCTGCCGTATGTGATCGCTGCGGTCTGACTCCGTCGATTGCTCACAACATCGGAAAGAAGTCGCACACTTGCCTCTCCTCCCATCTGCGTACAATATAAGTAGCAGCACCCCCGGCCCCCATATCCTTGTCAGGCGCTCCTTTTGTAAACTCTCAATCGACCCCCATTTCCACCGCCTTCTGCCTGTTGCGCTGCAGCGACGGGTGCCGCATCCTCGCCTTCGCCAGGGGCCTCCTGCCCTCCGCCTACGTGTTGCTCCTCGTCATCGTCGCTGTGGGTGGGTTCGTCCCCTTTAAGCTCTGATTTTTAGGTGCTACGGTGTTAGTCGATTGGTCTGGCCGATCGACAATTCATTTGTATTCTGTCAAAAAGTTCGTTGGTGCTGTCAGTGGTTGTCTGCTTACTTATTTCTTCTGAGTGCATGTGCACTAGATAGGTTCTGCTCCTTGATACTCTGGAAGATATTGTTGTGTTAGTGAATGTGAGTCTGTATGTCATGGTGTTGTCCTTGACCTGCAAACAAATAAGTCTTTGTTATTTTGTTTGTCCGTGTGTGTGATATATGCACTGTTCTTCCTCGCATATGAGGATATGTTCGTCGAGATGAATTTCATGTCTGGCTCTGTTTTGATTGAGTGTAATTTTTGTGTCAACTGAGCTAAGCATTGTCGACCAAACAAAAAGAACTCCTCAATCCAAGCAGGCCTTAGTCAAAATGAGTTTTGGGCTGCTCCAAAGCAGAAATGGTTGTGTTTGCTTGAGGAAGTCACTAAATCGTAAAGCCTAATTGCAGGAGTCACTTTTTGTCAGTAACTAGGCACCACGTGTTACATTTTTTGAACTGTTCGCCTCTATGTTGCTAGTGGACGCGCATACCATTTAAGCTTAGTTTGACAGCACAGTTTTTGAAAAACCAAAGTATCCTAAAACCACAGTTTTCTTATGTGTGGGGAACAATTACTCTGGCTTTTAAAAACCATAGTTTTTCTCAGTTTTGTCAAGTCCACCGAAGCGTTTGGCTGATGTTATTTTGCTACAGTTCTGTTGATAACTACATGGCCAAATAGCACGTGCTAACTCATCAACACCTAAAAAGCAACACCACCGGATTAATCAGTCGTGTGCTAGTGTACGACCGGATTAATCACCTGCAGCTACATGGCCATGCACGAGTCGTGTGCTAGCTTTGTTCGAGACGTGCAGAAAGTATTCGGCAACCAGTGAATTTCATTATAAAATATATAACATATAGATGAGTCGGCGGCCGCGGCGACTGATTTTCTGATCAGTATGTAGATGGCGGTGTCAAAAGCCAGGGCCTCTTTTTTAAATACTGCAGAAAAACTACAGTATCAAAGATACCACAGTATATTAAACTACAGTAATTTTTTGAGCCAAACGCTTCAAAGTATTTAATACCAAGGTTTTTTCAGAAACCACAGTATTTCTAAAAAAACTCCAAAAATACTTTACTCCCAAACGCACCCTTACATTTTGTTGCACTACTGATATTACGTCACGAAAAATATCAAGTTCTCAGTCTGCGGGATAAGAATGTCAAGGGTGCTTTTGGTAGTTGTAGTGACTTTGTCAGATTTATTCTGAATGTGTTGTACTCTCTCTGTTAACAAATATAAGAGCGTTTATGGTAACTATGTACAGACACCTGCTCATTGTTCCTAAAATTAAAATGGTGGCACCCTGTTGTTAAATCTATTGTCCTCTGATTACACTCGGTGTCCTCTTCTGCAGATGTCTCACAGAATATGCAGGGCAACATGTGCTTTGTTTTTTCGGAAAGGCATGCTCTGCTTTTTTGCTTAATGCAGCCACAAATTCCATGTGGTCTGCATCCCCGGTAAGTAAGGTTTCCTTTATATTGTGGACAAGATGTTTCAGTTTGATAAATTT
Organism: Triticum aestivum; assembly: GCF_018294505.1. Classification (NCBI taxonomy): domain Eukaryota; kingdom Viridiplantae; phylum Streptophyta; class Magnoliopsida; order Poales; family Poaceae; genus Triticum; species Triticum aestivum. The sequence goes on from NC_057807.1 coordinate 701,112,750, forward strand.
GCCATCCCTTGTAAAACTCCCAGCCACCAGCTGTAGAAACACCACATTGTAGCTGCAGACGTCGACCTTCACATCTATTGGCAGATTCAGAGTAACAATAGCATTGGATATTTAGCTAACAGTCGCGCCCCTAGAATTATCATTGGGAACAAGATCTCAACAGCGGCGATGTCTATGGCTATGGAATTATCATCCTAGAAATGCTCACGGGGAAACGCCCAACAGATGTGTTGTTCAAGAATGGCCTGAGCCTTCAGAAATTTGTGGGAAATGCATTCCCTGAAAAGATCTGTGATATACTTGATCATAATATCATCATACCGAGTTTTGGAGACGAAGGCATGGACGATGGAAACCATGCGATGGTGGGGATTCTGAACTGCATTATGCAGCTTGTTCAGCTTGGTCTCTCATGCTCCACGGAGACACCAAAGATCGACCGACAGTGCCAGACATTTATGCAGAAGTCTCCACAATCAAACGAGAATATTCAGCGTTGGGTGTCAAGGAATAGGACACTTTTGTTTTGTTCGTTTGTATGCTACAAGTGAGTTGTAGTCTATGCTTAGTTTTCTCAGGTGGACTGGAAGATATCTTCCTGAGAGGCCTTTATGTTGGGCTTCTTCGAATTTTTGTTGTACTGCTGATACTTCATCAAGAGTAATACCAATCCGCTGTGTGATGAAGTGTGGACTGAGAAAACATGTTCTCAGGCTGCAGCATAAGGATGACGTTGTCTGGTTTATTCTGAATGTGTTTTACCATACAAGAGTAACTATGTTCAGAGACCTGCAGCTCACTGTTCCTAAAGTTAAAATGGTGGCATTCTGTCGTTAAATCTGATGATTGCCATCCTAATTGTCATTGGCAGTTGTCCTCTGATTACACTCGTGATATTACAGTGTGAATTGCTCTGTGAGAAATCTGTTTTGTCTAGCATAGCACAGGAATATATTCATTAGCCTGGAATGTTTGAATTTCTAAGGGCAATGATGGTAGATTTGGCAAATGGAAACATGCTGCCGTTGCAGGCAAAAGATTTGGCAATTTTTTTTAGAAAAGGAGGAAGACCCCCGGCCTCTGTATCTGGGTGATGCATGCAGCCACTTTATTAATTATTCTCAAAAGACCTTACAAAGGAATACAACAGTAAGTCTGAAGTCACCGTCTAGGCAACATCTGTCGCTACTCCTATCCATTTGATGAAGGGATGCTGATAGTCTGGGCCTAATACCAAACAGACCTCGCAGCCAAGGCTAAAATCTAAGACCTGAGGCCCCAACCAAGCCACATGCCGGGTATGGGGAACACACCGATCCGGCGCGCTCTCAGAGGCCGCTGCCGTAACTGCCACTGCTCCATCTTCAGAGCTGTACTGACGCATCATCCTTGCCCGGTCTAACTGCTGTCAAGGCCACCACGGCGCCCAAAGGCACCTCCACCCTGCGCGCGAACTGCTAAGCACGTCGCGGCCGCCGCCGGTACACCTCAGCACCAATGACGCCAAGTACCACCAGTCGACACAACTTGAAGTCTCTAGAAGATCTGTGGTGCGTAGCACCTGACGACCAGGCATGACAAAGCGTAGCACCTGTCGACCAGGCATGACTTGACATCTCCACCGAAGCTCCGTGCAAGACAAAGCCGCCTCTGACCACCAGCATTGCTCCATAAACGAGAAACGCCACCGTAGTGCCGCCATCATCCAATCTGGAAGACCAGATCCTAGGGTTTCCCCAGAGCAGTACGAGCGGGTCGACATAAGTCACACAACGATGCCTTCATCAAGGTAACGACGTAGAACGCCGCCATCGGCTCGGTTTTCACCGGCAACTATGTCTCCCCGACTCGCAGCCAGTACTGGATCACGGATCCAGGGATCCGAACACCCAGCCTCAACCCGACCACCTCTGATGGAAGAGATGACCACCACCGCCGGTCGCATCGGTCAGAACAGATCTGACCGGAGGTGCCGCTGACGAGACCACCATGCCCTCCACGCCGCCGCCGCCGCCGCCGATCTAAAGGCAGTATGCACGACACCGCAGCCTAGCTGGCCGCCACCGCCCGAAAAGGCCGTCCGCTGCGCCCGCAGCCCACGCCGCCGTCCGTGGTTGCGCCGCCAGTCGTGCCTAGCCGCCGCCGTCCGAGGACGGGCTGGCTGTCTGCCACCTGCCACAGCCATCCGTCGCGCCGCAGAACCCAGATCGGCCGCGCCGCCACATGCCTAGGGGTCCCGCCCCAACCCGGAGACGTGTGAGAGAGGAGATCCCCCGCCACCGCCGTTGGCCCCCGGGCTTAGCCCGGCGGCGGAGGGAGAGGAGGAGGGAGTTCGCGACGGCGGCGGCGGCTAAGTTTCTTGGCTCCGCCCGAGTCGCCCTAGGGGGAGGGCTACGCGGGGACTCAATCTAGCCAATCTTTAAATGAGGGAGAATTTCACTTCCCCGGCCTCTGCACCAACTAGGGATGCATATGGCCTTTTAAGTATGAGTAATAGGATTTTTAATCTCGGTTACGCACCGAGTCTAGTCCTTTATAAATGCATGAGTATCATGAAAGCCTGGTCCTCAAAAGGTTTGGCAAATGGAGACAAGATTCACCAGTGTTTCTTGTGGCTTATGAAGGGCTAATATGTGGCAGTGGCAGCGCATAAATTAGTTCAGATGTTAGCATTGAAGAGTGTCAGGCACTCAGTCTATGCATCAGTTTAAGCCCAATTCGACAAGATTCCTCGGTGTTGCTTACGCCCGGTAAATTAGTTGAGACTTGAGATCATGAAATTCAAGTGACAAACTAGGAGTAGAGTATAGCTAAGCAGTCTGTCAATTTGAGTTCAATTCAACACGGACATTTTTCAGGACCCAGGAGCTAAAGTTAGAGGTTACCCGATCCATTCGGAGAGGAACAGGAGCAGAGCAGCAGCTGAGCAGTGCGAGCAGGAGCTTGACCCGGCGCTCCTCCGCGGAACGGCGGAGGCAGCTCACGCAGGGGCCGCAGGTCGGAGGGGGAGGGTACGAGCAGGAGGCCGGGCAGGGGGGGGAGGGGGAGGGCGGCGCCGCGGCGGCCTGGCCGGGCAGCTGCGCGGCGGTCAGTGGGGGACGCACGCTCGGGGCGTCTTGCTTCGGCCTTCGGACCTTGGTGGGCTACTGCTGGGCTGGGCCCCAGGCCTAATCTGAAACGTGTACAACAATTTGGGGTATCACCTAAAAACAATTTGGGATCCTCAAAAAAAAAAACAATTTGGGGTAAGAAAAGGAAAAGAACATATTCCAGCCTCTCAAAAAAAAGTTAAGGACACATGCAAAATACCAGGAAACAATACTCCATTTCTACTTCAAAAACAATTCTGGAAACAATTGCACTTATACATATGGAGTATAATACATGTATAGCTCGTATGTATGAACTTTCATGAAAATATATTTTCATGTGTGTACACCAAATAGGTAAATTTGTGTATAAAAATACGCATTTCTATTGTTATTGTTGGGTCAGGACTTCGTCCTTTTTGCATAGGATACCAAACAACTTATTATTCAGTGCAATTTTAGTATTTTACAGACAAGTGAAGAACATCTGTATGTGTCCATGCAAAAAAAATCATTTTTTTCTGAAACTTATAAATAGCATTTTCAGATTTTGAAAACACCAGGCTCCCTCAAGCCCGGTCTGTAAAACGCTGCTCTGGCATTATTGAGTTAATTGTATCCAAGAATCTGAAGAGTATACAAATAAATGCGCAAGATTCGAGATGCAGAATGATCACATTGCTGATCTCTACCTACTATTTGTAATTTATAACTTATGGACTTTGCGTTAACAAAAGTGTTCCATGTTTTTTTTAACAAACTTATCGATATATATCAAGAAAGGTTAGTGTTGCTTTCTTTATACTCGAGATCTCAAATGTTTGACGTCAGTGCTCGAAGAAACTGAGTGTTAACGCTTGCACTGTTGTATGTTCTGCAGAAGCAAACAATTAATAGTGCTGAACTGTAGGAAACACCAGAGAAAGCAATGTGCTCTCTTGGTGAACAATGTGTTCTAGCCCTTGTCTATCGGTATGCATTTGTTGACCCTGCCGCCTCGAACTCGAAGCAGGCCGCATCCTCTCGTGTTTTCATAAGCAGAGGATGCCTTCAACTTGGTCTGCTGATACTTCATTCAGAGAAATACCAACCCAACACTGTGTGATAACGCGTGGGAGAAAACATGTTGTCAGTCTGCAGCACAAAAATCTCCAGGATGACGTTGATTTACTCTGACTGCATTGTACTGTACGTATGATACAAGAGTAACTATGATGTTGGGCACCTGCACATTGTTTTGTTCCACAAATAAAAACGGTGGCACCCTGTTGTTAAATCTGATGATTGCATTCTGAACTGGATTAGCCATTGTCCTCCGATTACACGCATGATATTACAGTGTGAAAGAAATATGTCTTGTGTAGCATCAGGGTCATACATAGGAACATATCCATTAGCCCGGCTTGTTCTGAATCTCTGGGGGCAATCATGCTAGACTTGGCAAATGGAAACATGTAACTTTTTCAGGCCTAAGATATTGACATTCAAGAGGTAAACTACGCATGAATTTAAGCCCAGTTCAACACATAGTGTATTTGTGAGGGCTCGGGAGCTAAATTACAGATTAATTACCCACTCCATTCCGAGAGATACAGGAGCAGGGAGCTTGACCCAGCCTCCTCCGCGGCCGCCGGCCAGAGTCGACTGGCTATTCTGGTTTACTGAACATTTACCTCAGGAACACTTCATCTTAGCGCATTAACTTAGCACTGGTCTAAGATGGCAGGTGCCTAAAACGAAACAATGTCTTCATTAATAGAGATGCTTGATGCTGATTTTCACATCACCGACAATCGGTTGCAATGCCTCCACCAGCGCGCCGACATTTGGATCTTCTTTCGAGCAGCAGATCTTGATCCTCTCGATGCAAGGGTGGGGGCCCAAGCTCAACGCTGCTCCTGATGGTGGCAAAGTAGATTCAGAATGCATGCACCTTATACATTGCACCTGTAGAGTGTCAACATTAAGGTGGAAGGATCAGTAAGGGGTTCCACTATTATTGCAGATCAACTCGTATTTAGAGAAGGTTTCGAGTGAGTACCCTTTCAAGCTTAAAAATCAACTCCTTCAGCTTGGGCGAGCGCTGGAGAATGCGAAGCAGCGCGTCGAAATCAGCAGCCATGCAGCAATGGCCCAGCACTAGGCTTGTCAGGTTGCTGAACATTGGGCATATCCACAAACCTCTCTGCAACAGAAGCTTCATATTCATCCCAGATGAAATCAAAATGAGTAGAATAGTTTGATCATTTCATGGTTTTTCTATGCTAGTTTATTAAAGTAATACCAGCTCGTTGGAGGGGAAACAAGTAAGCTGAAAAGGTTAAGATTTAAACCCCGAGAAGCAACTACATAAGAAAATCTAACTAATTATATTCATGTAAACGTGTATGAATGTGAAAAGAAAAAAGAACTAGTTCGTACCTCAGGTAATGGTGCATGCAACTCCAAGGTTGTGGCATGTGAGAGGCCATCAAGTAGAGCATGGCCCTCTATTGTCCTTACACTAACAAAGGCTGTTACTAGAGAAGACAGATCCCTAACTAATATAGCTCCGGAATGACTATGCATGTCTAGGATAGAGAGATGGGTAAGATTGCTAGCACAAATCAGGAGACTCCCGGTGATAAGGCAGTTAATGATATGCAGAACCTTGAGTGACCTGGATGAGATCTCCTTCAGGTCAACCAAAACGCAATCCTCCAGCCATAGAAGTTGAAGCACTCGGCAGTCGTAGTTGAGCGGCCTAAAGAGCCCATTTCCCAGATTGGAGCCTGATTGTTCTGAGGTGGTTAGAAGGAGGCATGGCTGAGCTATCCAGATGGCCCAATCCGGAAACATGGAGGTGACGAACTTTGTGCATGATGACATGACGAATCCACACAGTACATGTGGTACTAGCAACCGTGTGGTCAATGATCCGGGCTTCATCCAAGGAAGCAGTGGTGTCGCGCAAGAGCAGCAGGCGGTCCCCAAACTTCTCCATCTTTTCGTTGTCATCCATGAAGTCGTGGTGGTCGATGCGGATGTATGGCGTAGATGCCCAGAGATAGCGCCAGCTCGGCGAGAGCAGACTTGTGCGCACGGCCTCCGGCATGGGCAGGAAGGACATGACGCGGTGGAGCAGTTCACTGGGAAGGCTGCTGAGCCTGTCGACGCCACTGTAGGTGCCTCGCGCGCTCTTGGAACCACAGGGAGTAGATGCTGGTGCCGACATTTCGTCAAACAGGTTTAGCTGCATGAACCCAGGGAGGTGCCTCCGTCAATACTTCAAGATATCAATGCAGAAATCACATATGAATCGAGCCATTTCTGGGTACAAGACAAGATTTCAATCTAGCAACCGATTGGCCGATGGGAATCATGCACAAAGAAGCATCTTGATGGGAATCATGCACAATTAACACCATATCTTGGCATGATCCGATGGAATCAGTTAGTTGTTAGTTCGATCTGATGCCCTTTTAAGTACTCCCTCCGTTCCGAATTACTTGTCTTGGATTTGTCTAGATACAGATGTATCTAGACTCATTTTAGTGCTAGATACTTCTGTATCTAGACAAATCCAAGACAAGTAATTTAGAACGGAGGGAGTAGCTAGCTAGCTAGCTAGGGTTTACCCTCCAATTCCCATTACTATGACTGAGAAGAAGCTAGCTAAGGAAGGCGTACTGACCTGCAAGCAATGGTCCGACGACCCGATCAAGGCGACCGAGGAGGCGGTGCTGGCGCGGGCGTCCGAGGAGGCGGCGGCGAGAACCGGGTTCTCAATCACTGCCTCTCACCGGCATATATGACGGGATAGGCCTTGTAAAAGCTCACCGTTACTGGGCCAGTTTTGTTTCTTAAGCAGTTGTTCAGGTCCATTAAGGAAAACAGGCCGAGGGTGATGAAAATGTTATTTAAACAGGCTATGTATGGTTGATAATGTAAGATGGTTTCTATTAAATTAAATTAGTTCCCTCAAAAAATATTAAATTAAATTAAAATCACCTCAAAAAATTAATTAAACTGAAAGTGTCAAAATAATTAAATAAAAATGAGAAAAGCAGTCAAAAAATATCCAGAAGCAACATCCTTTTTTTTAGATGATAATAGGCCGAGTGTGATGAAAACAGGTTGTGTATGATTGACAACGTAAGCTGGTTTCTATTAAACTAAATAAAAATGCCTCAAAATTAAATTAAATTAAAAAAGGCAGTCAAAAAAGGTAGAGAAGTGGCAGCTTTGATGAGTATTAAAAGAAAGAACGGTGCTACAGCAGAGCATAGTAATAAGTTTGCAACCAAAGGAGTGAATTGCAAAAACATTGACATTGAAGGCTAGGGTTGCAAAAGCAAGCGACAGGGCAGAGCACTAGGACACAGTGGCAAGGTGCTACGTCAACGGTGGGCACGCAGGCGAGCTGAGACGGGAATGGCTACGCTCGAGTGAGCAGAGAAGCGAGGGAGAGAGGGGGGAGAAAGACCATAGGAGGAGGGGATCGGTACGAGGCTTCGTCCATGTCTCCTGGCGCGAGATTGGGTTGAAAGGGAGCACGACACGGCGAAGTAGGAGGTGGCGCAGTCTGGCGCATGCACTGGTTGCCAGTGGGCACAAGGTTGAAGACAACCTTGCCCCTGGTGGGCTGGGCCAACAGTGCCAGGCCAGGTGGGCTGCCAGGTTAGTCTTCTGCCTCCTTTTGTGTTCAGTTTTGTTGTTTTTATTTAAATCTTTGCCAATGTTGTAAATCCAAACTGAATTGAAAACTAGTGCCAATTTCCTCTAAATATTTTTTATGTTGCTCATTGGACAATTCCAAATTTAGATAAAGTATTTCAGGGATTTTGAACTTATATTCAGATTAATATGAATATAGATCCAACTGCAAATACAATATGAGTTAAATTCAAATGCCCAAAATAATTCCTTAAAATGTTCTTAAATTTTGGTTTGAATTATAGTTCTTGCCAAGTTTCTCAAAGCAAGTAAGGAACATTTTGGAACAATTGAATAAGATTTCCAGGGTTCTTTGCTCTTTTTTTCTGAGGCTTTGAAAATCTCCTAATTTCAATTTACTTTGAAAATAAAAGCATGCATGATGCTACTCACTAATGCAACTAATTACAAAGCAAATTATAGGGCTGCGACCGAGGGCTCTGATCCGCCGTTCGCCATGCCGGAGAAGGCCGGAAATCACCGGAAGGGAGCTTGGGGGAAGAGTGGAGTGGCTAGGGTTTTGTTCATGAAGGGGGTCGGCATGAGCAAGTGTGGGCCGAATCTGACGTGACAAACTCGCCCGGACCTCCCCATATCCGCCACAGATTTAGGCTGGATATGAGGGGTGTTGGTCGGTACGGACATTTGGGGCTGGTACGAGGCATCCGGCTGAGTCATGTTTTTTTTTATGTGTGGTCAGTGACGGGGCTGTCCGCCTGAGCATATAGGAAGGGTTTGGGGAGCCCAGTTGTGTAGATGCTCTTACGGATTTAATTCAATTCTCAGTCATTCGCCAAAAAAACATAAGTCAGTCACAGCACACATATCTTAGCTACATTGCCGCGGACCAAGCACAGCCGCACATGGCATCTACCACCGGAGTGTGAGCAGTTGCGTGCACAGTACCCACGAGAAGCACGCGGACTGGTGTCGGACGCGGACCTGCATCATGCATGATCAATGCATTGGTCAATCGGCATGTCCCTGTTAATTCCCTGATGATTCTGTGTTGGCATGGAGATCTACATATACTCCTTTTAGAAGGCCAACACTGATACTCCCATCCCATCCCATGGCGATGAACACAGCGCTATGTCGGTTACTGCCTCTGCCTATGTTACATGGTACGGGGATATGGGTACGGGGATACGGATACGGCGATACAGGAGAACGGCATTTTCTGAAAATAGACTTACGGGGATACGGCGGGTATATGTATAAATGCATAGAAAATCAGCACCCCTAAACAATACTTTTGAGATGAGGAAATTCTCCTTTTAGAAGGCCAACACTGAGTACTCCCATCCCATCCCATCCCATCCCTCTGCCTTTTAGAAGGCCAACACTGAGTACGGTTCATTCCAACAGGTGATCAAGTTGCTGATGGTTTTACAAAACCTTGCAAGCTCGACAACTTCAAGCCTTCAAGACCAATCTAAACCTTCACATGTTGAGATTGAGGGAGGATGTAAATGATAGGCTTGATAGTTAGTTTAGATGTGACACATATGTCACGTTATTGTGTGCGTTGTGTATCTTGTAACAAAGGTAGGTTGTTAGGAAGATTTGATCCTATCTCTTGTATAGCTTGGAGGATGGGTCAAGACTCCAACAACCTGCCGCCGCATGTACTCCTTGTGCTATATAAACACGCACGCGTCCCTGCTACGATGCATACGCTTATCGCAAACCAATTCCTCTTACATGGTAATCAGAGCACCTCTCGAGCTCATCCATGGCAACATCTTCAAGTACCTTCCCATCCTCTCCATTCGCTCACGTCGTCTAGGAGAAGCTCACCAAGGGCAACGAGGCGCTATGGCGGGCGACGGTGCTGTCTGCCATCCGCGGTGCCCAGATGCAGAAGTACCTCGACCTCGATCATCAGGTGCCGCCCATGCAGTTGGAGATCACGGACTCCGACGGGAAAACCAAGAAGAAGACCCGCAACCCGGAGTTCCAAACCTGGTATGCACAAGATCAGCAAGTTTTCTCGTATCTTCTGACAACGCTGCCCCATGAGATGGCAATTCAGGTCGCCACTTGCCACACCTCGGCCGAGCTGTGGAACACGGTCCAGGGGATGCTGTCCTCATAAACCCGTGCCGCGACCGTGAACGTGCGGATCGCCCTCGCCAATCTCCAGAAGGGAAACAGCTCCATCACCGACTACGTCGGCAAGATCCGAACCCTCTGTGACGAACTTGTCGCAGCAGGCAAAAGGGTGGACGAGGAGGATGTCGTTTCACACATCCTCGCCGGGCTTGAAGAAGACTTCGACCCGGTTGTTTCGGCCATGTGCTCCCGTGCGGAGCCAGTCACCGTGCCAGAGCTGTACTCACAGCTTGTTAGCTTCGAGACACGGATGAATCTTCGCCATGGAGGATCGCAGTCCTCGGCAAATGCGGCAACACGAGGGCGTGGCCGCGGTGGTGGTGACCGCGGCCGCGACAGACAAGGCGGCGGCAACGCTGGTGGCGATCGCGGCCGTTCCTACACCAAGCAAAACGGTCGCGGTGGAGGTGGCAGGGGCAACTACAACAACTCTGCTCCTGCCCCCAAGGTGGTGTGCCAGATCTTTGGCAAGCCAGGCCACCCGGCCTGGAAGTGCTGGAAGCGCTATGACGAGTCGTACCAGGGAGAAGAAGAGAAGTCTGCCAACATGGTGGCCCCTGTTGGGAAACGTAGTAATTTCGAAAAAATTCCTATGCACACGCAAGATCATGGTGATGGTATAGCAACGAGAGGGGAGAGTGTTATCCACGTACCCTCGTAGACCGTTAAGCGGAAGCGTTATGACAACGCGGTTGATGTAGTCGTACGTCTTCACGATCTGACCGATCCAAGCACCGAACGTACGGCACCTCCGAGTTCAGCACACGTTCAGTTCGATGACGATCTCCGGGCTCCGATCCAGCAAAGCTTCGGAGATGAGTTCCGTCAGCACGACGGCGTGGTGACGATGATGATGTTCTACCGGCGCAGGGCTTCGCCTAAACTCTGCGACGATATGACCGAGGTGGAATATGGTGGAGGGGGGCACCGCACACGGCTAAGGAACGATCCGTAGATCAACTTGTGTGCCTATGGGATGCCCCCCGCCCCCGTATATAAAGGAGGGAGGGGGGAGGTGCGGCCGGCCCCCTAGGGGTGCACCTGGAGGAGTCCTACTCCCACCGGGAGTAGGACTCCCCCCTCTTGCCTTGGTGGAGAAGGAAAGGGGGGAGGGGAAAGAGGAAAGGGGGGCGAAGCCCCCCCTTCCTTGTCCTATTCGGACTAGGGGGGAGGGGGCGCGCGGCCTGCCCTATCCGGCCCTCCTCTTCTCCCTCTTGGCCCACTAAGGCCCATTAACCCCCGGGAGGGTTCCGGTAACCCCCCGGTGTTCCGGTAAAATCCCGATTTCACCCGGAACCATTCCGATGTCCAAACATAGGCTTCCAATATATCAATCTTTATGTCTCGACCATTTCGAGACTCCTCGTCATGTCCGTGATCACATCCGGGACTCCGAACAAACTTCGGTACATCAAAACTTATAAACTCATAATAAAACTGTCATCGTAACGTTAAGCGTGCGGACCCTACGGGTTCGAGAACTATGTAGACATGACCTAGAACCATTCTCGGTCAATAACCAATAGCGGGACCTGGACGCCCATATTGGTTCCTACATATTCTACGAAGATCTTTATCGGTCAAACCGCATAACAACATACGTTGTTCCCTTTGTCATCGGTATGTTACTTGCCCGAGATTCGATCGTCGGTATCCAATACCTAGTTCAATCTCGTTACCGGCAAGTCTCTTTACTCATTACGTAATGCATCATCCCATAACCAACTCATTGGTTACATTTCTTGCAAGGCTTATAGTGATGTGCATTACCGAGAGGGCCCAGAGATACCTCTCCGACAATCGGAGTGACAAAACCTAATCTCGAAATACCCAACTCAACATGTACCTTTGGAGACACCTGTAGTACTCCTTTATAATCACCCAGTTACGTTGTGACGTTTGGTAGTACCCAAAGTGTTCCTCCGGTAAACGGGGGTTGCATAATCTCATAGTTACAGGAACATGTATAAGTCATGAAGAAAGCAATAGCAACATACTAAACGATCAAGTGCTAGGCTAACGGAATGGGTCATGTCAATCACATCATTCTCCTAATGATGTGATCCCATTAATCAAATGACAACACATGTCTATGGTTAGGAAACATAACCATCTTTGATTAATGAGCTAGTCAAGTAGAGGCATACTAGTGACTATATGTTTGTCTATGTATTCACACATGTATCATGTTTCCGGTTAATACAATTCTAGCATGAATAATAAATATTTATCATGAAATAAGAAAATAAATAATAACTTTATTATTGCCTCTAGGGCATATTTCCTTCAGTCTCCCACTTGCACTAGAGTCAATAATCTAGTTCACATCACCATGTGATTTAACACTAATATCCATATCTGTATATGATTAACACCCATAGTTCACATCATCATGTGACCAACACCCAAAGGGTTTACTAGAGTCAATAATCTAGTTCACATCGCTTATGTGATTAACACCCAAAGAGTACTAAGGTGTGATCATGTTTTGCTCGTGAGAGAAGCTTAGTCAACGGGTCTGTCACATTCAGAGTCGTATGTATTTTGCAAATATTCTATGTCTACAATGCTCTGCATGGAGCTACTCTAGCTAATTGCTCCCACTTTCAATATGTATCCAGATTGAGACTTTAGAGTCATCTGGATCAGTGCCAAAACTCGTATCGACGTAACCCTCTACGACGAACTTTTTATCACCTCCATAATCGCGAAACATCTCCTTAGTCCTTACTAAGGATATTTTTGACCGTTGTCCAGTGATCTACTATTAGATCAAAATTGTATTCTTTTGCCAAACTCAGAGCAAGGTATACAATATGTCTGGTTTACAGCATAGCATACTTTATAGAACCTATGACTGAGGCATAGGGAATGACTTTTCATTCTCTTTCTATTTTCTGCCATGGTCAGGTCTTGAGTCTTACTCAACTTCACACCTTGCAACACAGGCAAGAACTGAAGGAAATATGCCCTAGAGGCAATAATAAAGTTATTATTTATTTCCTTATAATCATGATAAATGTTTATTATTCATGCTAGAATTGTATTAACCGGAAACATAATACATGTGTGAATACATAGACAAACAAAGTGTCACTAGTATGCCTCTACTTGACTAGCTCGTTAATCAAAGATGGTTATGTTTCCTGACCATGAACAATAAGTTGTTATTTGATTAACGAGGTCACATCATTAGTAGAATGATCTGATTGACATGACCCATTCCATTAGCTTAGCACCCGATCGTTTAGTATGTTGCTATTGCTTTCTTCATGACTTATACATGTTCCTATGACTATGAGATTATGCAACTCCCGTTTGCCGGAAGAACACTTTGGGTGCTACCAAACGTCACAACGTAACTGGGTGATTATAAAGGAGCATTACAGGTGTCTCCAAAGGTAGATGTTGGGTTGGCGTATTTCAAGATTAGGATTTGTCACTCCGATTGTCGGAGAGGTATCTCTGGGCCCTCTCGGTAATGCACATCACATAAGCCTTGCAAGCATTGCAACTAATGGGTTAGTTGCGAGATGATGTATTACGGAACGAGTAAAGAGACTTGCCGGTAACGAGATTGAACTAGGTATTGGATACCGACGATCGAATCTCGGGCAAGTAACATACCGATGACAAAGGGAACAACGTATGTTGTTATGCGGTCTGACCGATAAAGATCTTCGTAGAATATGTAGGAGCCAATATGGGCATCCAGGTCCCGCTATTGGTTATTGAGTGGAGACGTGTCTCGGTCATGTCTACATTGTTCTCGAACCCGTAGGGTCCGCACGCTTAAGGTTTCGATGACAGTTGTATTATGAGTTTATGAGTTTTGATGTACCGAAGGAGTTCGGAGTCCCGGATGAGATTGGGGACATGACGAGGAGTCTCGAAATGGTCGAGACATAAAGATTGATATATTGGATGACTATATTCGGACACCGGAAAGGTTCCGGAAGAGTATCGGATAAAACCGGAGCACCGGGGGGTTACCGGAACCCCCCGGGGGGTTAATGGGCCTTATGGGCCTAATGTGGAGAAGAGGAAGGGGCTGCCAGGGTAGGCCGCGCGCCCCCTATCCCCCTAGTCCGAATTGGACAAGGAGGGAGGGGCGGCGCCCTCCCTTTCCTTCTCTCCCTCCACCTCTCCTAGTTGGACAAGGAACGGGAGGGGAGTCCTACTCCCGGTAGGAGTAGGACTCCTCCTGCGCGCCTCCTCTAGGCCGGCCGCACCCTCCCCCTTGGATCTTTTATATACGAGGGCAGGGGGGCACCCTAGAACACACAAGTTGATCCACGTGATCTGTTCCTTAGCCGTGTGCGGTGCCCCCTGCCACCATATTCCTCGATAATACTGTAGCGGAGTTTAGGCGAAGCCCTGCTGCTGTAGTTCATCAAGATCGTCACCACGCCGTCGTGCTGACGGAACTCTTCCCCGACACTTTGCTGGATCGGAGGCCGGGGATCGTCATCGAGCTGAACGTGTGCTCAAACTCGGAGGTACCGTAGTTTCGGTGCTTGATCGGTTGGATCGTGAAGACGTACGACTACTTCCTCTACGTCGTGTCATCGCTTCCGCAGTCGGTCTGCGTTGGGTACGTAGACAACACTCTCCCCCTCATTGCTATGCATCACATGATCTTGCGTGTGCGTAGGAAATTTTTTAAATTACTACGAAACCCAACAGTGGCATCCGAGCCTAGGTTATTTATGTTGATGTTATATGCACGAGTAGAACACAAGTGAGTTGTGGACGATACAAGTCATACTTCCTACCAGCATGTCATACTTTGGTTCGGCGGTAATGTTGGATGAGACGACCCGGACCAACCTTACGCGTACGCTTACGCGAGACCGGTTCCCTCGACGTGCTTTGCACAGAGATGGCTTGCGGGCGACTGTCTCTCCAACTTTAGTTGAACCAAGTATGGCTACGCCCGGTCCTTGCGAAGGTTAAAATGGAGTCTATTTGACAAACTATCGTTGTGGTTTTGATGCGTAGGTGAGATTGGTTCTTACTTAAGCCCGTAGCAGCCACGTAAAACATGCAACAACAAAGTAGAGGACGTCTAACTTGTTTTTGCAGGGCATGTTGTGATGTGATATGGTCAAGGCATGATGCTGAATTTTATTGTATGAGATGATCATGTTTTGTAACCGAGTTATCGGCAACTGGCAGGAGCCATATGGTTGTCGCTTTATTGTATGCAATGCAATCGCGATGTAATGCTTTACTTTATTACTAAATGGTAGTGATAGTCGTGAAAGCATAAGATTGGCGAGACGACAACGATGCTACGATGGAGATCAAGGTGTCGCGCCGGTGACGATGGTGATCATGACGGTGCTTCGGAGATGGAGATCACAGGCACAAGATGATGATGGCCATATCATATCACTTATATTGATTGCATGTGATGTTTATCTTTTTATGCATCTTATCTTGCTTTGATTGACGGTAGCATTATAAGATGATCTCTCACTAAATTATCAAGAAGTGTTCTCCCTGAGTATGCACCGTTGCGAAAGTTTTTCGTGCTGAGACACCACGTGATGATCGGGTGTGATAGGCTCTACGTTCAAATACAACGGGTGCAAAACAGTTGCGCACGCAGAATACTCAGGTTAAACTTGACGAGCCTAGCATATGCAGATATGGCCTCGGAACATGAAGACCGAAAGGTCGAGCATGAATCATATAGTAGATATGATCAACATAACGATGTTCACCATTGAAAACTACTCCATCTCACGTGATGACCGGTTATGGTTTAGTTGATTTGGATCACGTAATCACTTAGAGGATTAGAGGGATGTCTATCTAAGTGGGAGTTCTTTAGTAATATGATTAATTGAACTTAAAGTTATCATGAACTTAGTCCCTGATAGTATCTTGCTTGTTTATGTTGATTGTAGATAGATGGCTCGTGCTGTTGTTCCGTTGAATTTTAATGCGTTCCTTGAGAAAGCAAAGTTGAAAGATGATCGTAGCAATTACACGGACTGGGTCCGTAACTTGAGTATTATCCTCATTGCTGCTAAGAAGAATTACGTCCTGGAAGCACCGCTGGGTGCCAGGCCTGCTGCTGGAGCAACAGCAGATGTTATGAACGTCTGGCAGAGCAAAGCTGATGACTACTCGATAGTTCAGTGTGCCATGCTTTACGGCTTAGAATCGGGGCTTCAACGACGTTTTGAACGTCATGGAGCATATGAGATGTTCCAGGAGTTGAAGTTGATATTTCAAGCAAATGGCCGGATTGAGAGATATGAAGTCTCCAATAAGTTCTATAGCTGCAAGATGGAGGAGAACAGTTCTGTTAGTGAGCATATACTCAAAATGTCTGGGTATAATAATCACTTGATTCAATTGGGAGTTAATCTTCCAGATGATTGCGTCATTGACAGAATTCTCCAATCACTGCCACCAAGCTACAAGAGCTTCGTGATGAACTATAATATGCAAGGGATGAACAAGACTATTCCCGAGCTCTTCGCGATGCTGAAAGCTGCGGAGGTAGAAATCAAGAAAGAGCATCAAGTGTTGATGGTCAAAAGACCACTAGTTTCAAGAAAAAGGGCAAAGGAAAGAAGAAGGGGAACTTCAAGAAGAACAGCAAGTCAGTTGCTGCTCAAGAGAAGAAACCCAAGTCTGGACCTAAGCCTGAAACTAAGTGCTTCTACTGCAAGCAGACTGGTCACTGGAAGCGGAACTGCCCCAAGTATTTGGCGGATAAGAAGGATGGCAAAGTGAACAAAGGTATATGTGATATACATGTTATTGACGTGTACCTTACTAATGCTCGCAGTAGCACCTGGGTATTTGATACTGGTTCTGTTGCTAATATTTGCAACTCGAAACAGGGGCTACAGATTAAGCGAAGATTGGCTAAGGACGAGGTGACGATGCGCGTGGGAAACGGTTCCAAAGTCGATGTGATCGCAGTCGGCACGCTACCTCTACATCTACCTTCGGGATTAATATTAGACCTAAATAATTGTTATTTGGTGCCAGCGTTGAGCATGAACATTATATCTGGATCTTGTTTAATGCGAGACGGTTATTCATTTAAATCAGAGAATAATGGTTGTTCTATTTATATGAGTAATATCTTTTATGGTCATGCACCCTTGAAGAGTGGTCTATTCTTATTGAATCTCGATAGTAGTAATACACATATTCATAATGTTGAAGCCAAAAGATGCAGAGTTGATAATGAAAGTGCAACTTATTTGTGGCACTGTCGTTTAGGTCATATCGGTATAAAGCGCATGAAGAAACTCCATACTGATGGACTTTTGGAACCACTTGATTATGAATCACTTGGTACTTGCGAACCATGCCTCATGGGCAAGATGACTAAAACACCGTTCTCCGGTACTATGGAGAGAGCAACAGATTTGTTGGAAATCATACATACCGATGTATGTGGTCCGATGAATATTGAGGCTCGTGGCGGATATCGTTATTTTCTCACCTTCACAGATGATTTAAGCAGATATGGATATATCTACTTAATGAAGCATAAGTCTGAAACATTTGAAAAGTTCAAAGAATTTCAGAGTGAAGTTGAAAATCATCGTAACAAGAAAATAAAGTTCCTACGATCTGATCGTGGAGGAGAATATTTGAGTTGCGAGTTTGGTGTACATTTGAAAAACTGTGGAATAGTTTCACAACTCACGCCACCTGGAACACCACAGCGTAATGGTGTATCCGAACGTCGTAATCATACTTTACTAGATATGGTACGATCTATGATGTCTCTTACAGATTTACCGCTATCATTTTGGGGTTATGCTTTAGAGACGACCGCATTCACGTTAAATAGGGCACCATCAAAATCCGTTGAGACGACGCCTTATGAACTGTGGTTTGGCAAGAAACCAAAGTTGTCGTTTCTTAAAGTTTGGGGCTGCGATGCTTATGTGAAAAAGCTTCAACCTGATAAGCTCGAACCCAAATCGGAGAAATGTGTCTTCATAGGATACCCAAAGGAAACTGTTGGGTACACCTTCTATCACAGATCCGAAGGCAAGACATTCATTGCTAAGAATGGATCCTTTCTAGAGAAGGATTTTCTCTCGAAAGAAGTGAGTGGGAGGAAAGTAGAACTTGACGAGGTAACTGTACCTACTCCCTTACTGGAAAGTAGTTCATCACAGAAAACTGTTTCAGTGACACCTACACCAGTTAGTGAGGAAGCCAATGATAATGATCATGAAACTTCAGATCAAGATACTGCTGAACCTCGTAGATCAACCAGAGTAAGATCCGCGCCAGAGTGGTACGGTAATACTATTCTGGAAGTCATGCTACTAGATCATGATGAACCTACAAACTATGAAGAAGCGATGGTGAGCCCAGATTCCGCAAAGTGGCTTGAAGCCATGAAATCTGAGATGGGATCCATGTATGAGAACAAAGTATGGACTTTGGTTGACTTGCCCGATGATCGGCAAGCAATTGAGAATAAATGGATCTTTAAGAAGAAGACTGACGCTGATGGTAATGTTACTGTCTACAAAGCTCGACTTGTCGCAAAAGGTTTTCGACAAGTTCAAGGGATTGACTACGATGAGACCTTCTCACCCGTAGCGATGCTTAAGTCCGTCCGAATCATGTTAGCGATTGCCGCATTTTATGATTATGAAATTTGGCAGATGGATGTCAAAACTGCATTCCTGAATGGATTTCTGGAAGAAGAGTTGTATATGATGCAACCGGAAGGTTTTGTCGATCCAAAGGGAGCTAACAAAGTGTGCAAGCTCCAGCGATCCATTTATGGACTGGTGCAAGCCTCTCGGAGTTGGAATAAACGTTTTGATAGTGTGATCAAAGCATTTGGTTTTATACAGACTTTCGGAGAAGCCTGTATTTACAAGAAAGTGAGTGGGAGCTCTGTAGCATTTCTGATATTATATGTGGATGACATATTGTTGATTGGAAATGATATAGAATTTCTGGATTGCATAAAGGGATACTTGAATAAAAGTTTTTCAATGAAAGACCTCGGTGAAGCTGCTTACATATTAGGCATTAAGATCTATAGAGATAGATCAAGACGCTTAATTGGACTTTCACAAAGCACATACCTTGATAAAATCTTGAAGAAGTTCAAAATGGATCAAGCAAAGAAAGGGTTCTTGCCTGTGTTACAAGGTGTGAAGTTGAGTAAGACTCAATGCCCGACCACTGCAGAAGATAGAGAGAATATGAAAGATGTTCCCTATGCATCAGCCATAGGATCTATCATGTATGCAATGCTGTGTACCAGACCTGATGTGTGCCTTGCTATAAGTTTAGCAGGGAGGTACCAAAGTAATCCAGGAGTGGATCACTGGACAGCGGTCAAGAACATCCTGAAATACCTGAAAAGGACTAAGGATATGTTTCTCGTATATGGAGGTGACAAAGAGCTCACCGTAAAAGGTTACGTTGATGCAAGCTTTGACACTGATCCGGACGATTCTAAATTGCAAACCGGATACATGTTTACATTAAACGGTGGAGCTGTCAGTTGGTGCAGTTCTAAACAAAGCGTCGTAGCGAGATCTACATGTGAAGCGGAGTACATAGCTGCTTCGGAAGCAGCAAACGAAGGAGTCTGGATGAAGGAGTTCATATCCGATCTAGGTGTCATACCTAATGCATCGGGTCCAATGAAAATCTTTTGTGACAATACTGGTGCAATTGCCTTGGCAAAGGAATCCAGATTTCACAAAAGGACCAAACACATCAAGAGACGCTTCAACTCCATCCGGGATCTAGTCCAGGTGGGAGACATAGAGATTTGCAAGATACATACGGATCAGAATGTTGCAGACCCATTGACTAAGCCTCTTCCACGAGCAAAACATGATCAGCACCAAGGCTCCATGGGTGTTAGAATCATTACAGTGTAATCTAGATTATTGACTCTAGTGCAAGTGGGAGACTGAAGGAAATATGCCCTAGAGGCAATAATAAAGTTATTATTTATTTCCTTATAATCATGATAAATGTTTATTATTCATGCTAGAATTGTATTAACCGGAAACATAATACATGTGTGAATACATAGACAAACAAAGTGTCACTAGTATGCCTCTACTTGACTAGCTCGTTAATCAAAGATGGTTATGTTTCCTGACCATGAACAATAAGTTGTTATTTGATTAACGAGGTCACATCATTAGTAGAATGATCTGATTGACATGACCCATTCCATTAGCTTAGCACCTGATCGTTTAGTATGTTGCTATTGCTTTCTTCATGACTTATACATGTTCCTATGACTATGAGATTATGCAACTCCCGTTTGCCGGAGGAACACTTTGGGTGCTACCAAACGTCACAACGTAACTGGGTGATTATAAAGGAGCATTACAGGTGTCTCCAAAGGTAGATGTTGGGTTGGCGTATTTCAAGATTAGGATTTGTCACTCCGATTGTCGGAGAGGTATCTCTGGGCCCTCTCGGTAATGCACATCACATAAGCCTTGCAAGCATTGCAACTAATGGGTTAGTTGCGAGATGATGTATTACGGAACGAGTAAAGAGACTTGCCGGTAACGAGATTGAACTAGGTATTGGATACCGACGATCGAATCTCGGGCAAGTAACATACCGATGACAAAGGGAACAACGTATGTTGTTATGCGGTCTGACCGATAAAGATCTTCGTAGAATATGTAGGAGCCAATATGGGCATCCAGGTCCCGCTATTGGTTATTGAGTGGAGACGTGTCTCGGTCATGTCTACATTGTTCTCGAACCCGTAGGGTCCGCACGCTTAAGGTTTCGATGACAGTTGTATTATGAGTTTATGAGTTTTGATGTACCGAAGGAGTTCGGAGTCCCGGATGAGATTGGGGACATGACGAGGAGTCTCGAAATGGTCGAGACATAAAGATTGATATATTGGATGACTATATTCGGACACCGGAAAGGTTCCGGAAGAGTATCGGATAAAATCGGAGCACCGGGGGGTTACCGGAACCCCCCGGGGGGTTAATGGGCCTTATGGGCCTAATGTGGAGAAGAGGAAGGGGCTGCCAGGGCAGGCTGCGCGCCCCCTATCCCCCTAGTCCGAATTGGACAAGGAGGGAGGGGCGGCGCCCCCCCCCTTTCCTTCTCTCCCTCCACCTCTCCTAGTTGGACAAGGAACGGGAGGGGAGTCCTACTCCCGGTAGGAGTAGGACTCCTCCTGCGCGCCTCCTCTAGGCCGGCCGCACCCTCCCCCTTGGATCTTTTATATACGGGGGCAGGGGGGCACCCTAGAACACACAAGTTGATCCACGTGATCTGTTCCTTAGCCGTGTGCGGTGCCCCCTGCCACCATATTCCTCGATAATACTGTAGCGGAGTTTAGGCGAAGCCCTGCTGCTGTAGTTCATCAAGATCGTCACCACGCCGTCGTGCTGACGGAACTCTTCCCCGACACTTTGCTGGATCGGAGGCCGGGGATCGTCATCGAGCTGAACGTGTGCTTGAACTCGGAGGTACCGCAGTTTCGGTGCTTGATCGGTTGGATCGTGAAGACGTACGACTACTTCCTCTACGTCGTGTCATCGCTTCCGCAGTCGGTCTGCGTTGGGTACGTAGACAACACTCTCCCCCTCGTTGCTATGCATCACATGATCTTGCGTGTGCGTAGGAAATTTTTGAAATTACTACGAAACCCAACAAGAACTCCTTCTTTGACTGTTCCATTTTGAACTATTTCAAAAATTTATCAAGGTATTCATTGAAAAATCTTATCAAGCGTCTTGATCTATCTATATAGATTTTGATGCTCAATGTGTAAGCAGCTTCACCGAGGTCTTTCTTTGAAAAACTCTTATTCAAGTATCCTTTCATGCTATCCAGAATTTTTATATCATTTCCAATCAACAATATGTCATCCACATATAATATTAGAAATGCTACAGAGCTCCCATTCACTTTCTTGTAAATACAGGCTTCTCAAAAAGTCTGTATAAAACCATATGCTTTGATCAACTCATCAAAGCGTATATTCCAACTCCGAAAGGCTTGAACCAGTCCATAAATGGATCGCTGGAGCTTGCACACTTTGTTAGCACCTTTAGGATTGACAAAGCCTTCTGGTTGTATCATATACAACTCTTCTTCAAGAAAACCATTAAGGAATGCAGTTTTGACATCCATTTGCCAGATTTCATAAATTTTGGCAATTGCTAACATGATTCGGACAGACTTAAGCACAGCTACAGTTGAGAAAATCTCATTGTAGTCAACACCTTGAACTTGTCAAAAACCTTTTTGTGACAAGTTGAGCTTTGTAGATAGTAACACTACTATCAACATCCGTCTTCCTCTTGAAGATCCATTTATACAATATGGCTTGCCGATCATCGGGCAATTCCACCAAAGTCCATACTTTGTTCTCATACATGGATCATATCTCAGATTTTATGGCCTCAAGCCATTTCGCGGAATCTGGGCTCATCATCGCTTCCTCATAGTTCGTAGGTTCATCATGGTCTAGTAACATGACTTCCAGAATAGGATTACCGTACCACTCTGGTGCGGACCGTACTCTAGAAGACCTACGAGGTTCTGTAATAACTTGATCTAAAGTTTCATGATCATTATCATTAGCTTCCTCACTAATTGGTGTAGGAATCACTGGAACTGATTTCAGTGATGAAATATTTTCCAATTCGGGAGAAGGTACAGTTACCTCATCAAGTTCTACTTTCCTCCCACTCACTTCTTTCGAGAGAAACTCCTTCTCTAGATAGGATCCATTCTTAGCAACGAATGTTTTGCCTTCGGATCTGTGATAGGAGTACCCAACAGTTTCCTTTGGGTATTCTATGAAGACGCACTTCTCCGATTTGGGTTTGAGCTTATCAGGTTGAAAACCTTTTTCATATAAGCATTGCAACTCCAAACTTTTAAGAAACGACAACTTAGGTTTACTGCTAAACCATAGTTCATACGGTGTCGTCTCAATGGATTTAGATGGTGCCCTTTTAATGTGAATGCAGCTGTCTCTAATGCATAACCCCAAAACGATGATGGTAAATCAATAAGAGACATCATAAATCGCACCATATCCAATAAAGTGCGGTTACGACGTTCGGACACACCATAACGTTGTGGTGTTCCAGGTGGCGTGAGCTGTGAAACTATTCCACATTATTTTAATTGAAGACCAAACTCGTAACTCAAATATTCGTCTCCGCGATCAGATCGCACAAATTTTATTTTCTTGTTACGATGATTTTTCCACTTCACTCTGAAATTCTTTGAACCTTTCTACTATTTTAGATTTATGTTTCATCAAGTAGATATACCCAGATCTGCTCAAATCATCTTGTGAAGGTCAGAAAATAACGATACTTTGCCACGAGCATCAACACTCATTGGATCGCATACATCGGTATGTATTATTTCCAATAAGTCAGTAGCTTGTTCCATTGTTCCGAAGAACGGAGTTTTAGTCATCTTGCCCAAAAGGCACGGTTCGCAAGCATCAAATGATTCATAACCAAGTGATTCCGAAAATCCATCTTTATGGAGTTTCTTCATGCGCTTTACACCGATATGACCCAAACGGCAGTGCCACAAATAAATTGCACTATCATTATTAACTTTGCATCTTTTGGCATCAATATTATGAATATGTGTATCACTATGATCGAGATCCAACAAACTATTTTCATTGGGTGTATGACCATTGAAGGTTTTATTCATGTAAACAGAACAACAATTATTCTCTGATTTTAAATGAATAACCGTATTGCAATAAACATGATCAAATCATATTCATGCTCAACGCAAACGCCAAATAACATTTATTTAGGTTTAATACTAATCCCAAAAGTATAGGGAGTGTGCGATGATGATCATATCAATCTTGGAACTACTTCCAACACTCATCGTCACTTCCCCTCAACTAGTCTCTGTTTATTATGTAACTCCTGTTTCGAGTTACTAATCTTAGCAACTAAACAAGTATCAAATACTCAGGGGCTACTATAAACACTAGTAAGGCACACATCAATAACCTGTATATCAAATATACCCTTGTTCATTTTGCCATCCTTCTTATCCACCAAATATTCAGGGCATTTCCGCTTCCAGTGACCATTTCCTTTGCAGTGTAAACACTCAGTTTCAGGCTTTGGTTCAGCTTTGGTCTTCTTCATGGGAGTGACAACTTGTTTGCCATTCTACTTTGAAGTTTCCCTTTCTTTCCCTTTGCCCTTTTCTTGAAACTAGTGGTCTTGTCAATCATCAACACTTGATGCTCTTTCTTGATTTCTACCTTCGTCGATTTCAACATCACGAAGAGCTCGGGAATTGTGTTCGTCATCCCTTGCATACTATAGTTCATCACGAAGTTCTAGTAACTTAGTGATGGTGACTAGAGAATTCTATCAATCACTATCTTATCTGGAAGATTAACTCCCACTTGATTCAAGCGATTGAAGTACCCAAACAATCTGAGCACATGCTCACTAGTTGAGCGATTCTCCTCCATATTTTAGCTATAGAACTTATTGGAGACTTCATATCTCTCAACTCGGGTATTTGCTTGAAATATTAACTTCAATTCCTAGAACATCTCATATGGTCCATGATGTTCAAAACATCTTTGAAGTCCCGATTCTAAGCCATAAAGCATGGTGCACAAAACTATCAAGTAGTCATCATATCGAGCTAGCCAAACGTTCATAACGTCTGCATCTGCTCCTGCAATAGGTCTGTCACCTAGTGGTGCATTAAGGACATAATTCTTCTGTGTAGCAATGAGGATAAACCTCGGATCGCGGATCCAATCTGCATCATTGCTACTAACATTTTTCAACACAATTTTTCTCTAGGAACATATCAAAATATAAACGGAGAGCAACAACGCGAGCTATTGATCTACAACATAATTTGCAAAATACTACCAGGACTAAGTTCATGATAAATTTAAGTTCAATTAATCATATTACTTAAGAACTCCCACTTAGACAGACATCTCTCTAGTAATCTAAGTGATCACGTGATCCAAATCAACTAAACCATAACTGATCATCACGTGAGATGGAGTAGTTTTCAATGGTGAACATCACTATGTTGATCATATCTACTATATGATTCACGCTCGACCTTTCGGTCTCCGTGTTTCGAGTCCATATCTGCATATGCTAGGCTCGTAAAGTTTAACCTGAGTATTCTGCGTGTGCAAAACTGGCTTGCACCCGTTGTAGATGGACGTAGAGCTTATCACACCCGATCATCACGTGGTGTCTGTGTTGGAAATATGCCCTAGAGGCAATAATAAAAGCATTATTATTATATTTCTTTGTTCATGATAATTGTCTTTATTCATGCTATAATTGTATTATCTGGAAATCGTAATACATGTGTGAATAACAGACACCAACATGTCCCTAGTAAGCCTCTAGTTGACTAGCTCGTTGATCAATAGATAGTCATGGTTTCCTAGCTATGGACATTGGATGTCATTGATAACGGGATCACATCATTAGGATAATGATGTGATGGACAAGACCCAATCCTAAGCATAGCGTGAGATCGTGTAGTTCGTTTGCTAGAGCTTTTCTAATGTCAAGTATCTTTTCCTTTGACCATGAGATCGTGTAACTCCCGGATACCGTAGGAGTGCTTTGGGTGTATCAAACGTCACAACGTAACTGGGTGACTATAAAGGTGCACTACAGGTATCTCCGAAAGTGTCTGTTGGGTTGACACAGATCGAGACTGGGATTTGTCACTCCGTATGACGGAGAGGTATCACTGGGCCCACTCGGTAATGCATCATCATAATGAGCTCAAAGTGACCAAGTGTCTGGTCACGGGATCATGCATTGCGGTACGAGTAAAGTGACTTGCCGGTAACGAGATTGAACGAGGTATTGGGATACCGACGATCGAATCTCGGGCAAGTAACATATCGATTGACAAAGGGAATTGCATACGGGGTTGATTAAATCCTCGACACCGTGGTTCATCCGATGAGATCATTGTGGAGCATGTGGGAGCCAACATGGGTATCCAGATCCCGCTGTTGGTTATTGACCGGAGAGCAATCTCGGTCATGTCTACATGTCTCCCGAACCCGTAGGGTCTACACACTTAAGGTTCGGTGACGCTAGGGTTGTAGGGATATGTATATGCAGTAACCCAAATGTTGTTCGGAGTCCCGGATGAGATCCCGGACGTCACGAGGAGTTCCGGAATGGTCCGGAGGTAAAGATTTATATATGGGAAGTACTATTTCGGGCATCGGGACAAGTTTCGGGGTTATCGGTATTGTACCGGGACCACCGGAAGGGTCCCGGGGGCCCACCGGGTGGGGCCACCTGCCCCGGGGGGGGCACATGGGCTGTAGGGGGTGCGCCTTGGCCTGCATGGGCCAAGGGCACCAGCCCCACTAGGCCCATGCGCCTAGGGTTTCCATGGGGGAGGAGTCCAAGTGGTGGAAGGCACCTCTAGGTGCCTTGGGGGGGAGGGAAACCCCCCTTGGCCGCCGCCCCCCCTAGGAGATTTGATCTCCTAGGGCCGGCCAACCCCCCTTGGCCCTCCTATATATAGTGGGGGAAGGAGGGCTCTCATCCCACGCCTTTGGTTGCCTCCTTCTCCCTCCCCGACACCTCCTCCTCCTCCATAGCGCTTAGCGAAGATCTGCCGGAGTACTGCAGCTCCATCAACACCACGCCGTCGTGCTGCTGGTGGTGCCATCTCCCTCAACCTCTCCTCTCCCCTTGCTGGATCAAGAAGGAGGAGACGTGGCTGTTCCGTACGTGTGTTGAACGCAGAGGTGCTGTCCGTTCGGCACTAGGTCATCGGTGATCTGAATCACGGCGAGTACGACTCCATCAACCCCGTTCCATTGAACGCTTCCGCACGCGATCTACAAGTGGTATGTAGATGCAATCACTCTCCCATGACTCATTGCTAGATGAACTCTTAGATGGATCTTGGTGAAACCGTAGGAAAATTTTTTGTTTTCTGCAACGTTCGCCAACAGTGGCATCATGAGCTAGGTCTATGCGTAGTTCTTCTTGCACGAGTAGAACACAATTTGTTGTGGGCATAGATGTTGTCAACTCTCTTGCCGTTACTAGTCTTATCTTGCTTCAGCGGTATTGTGGGATGAAGCGGCCCGGACCAACCTTACACGTACGCTTACGTGAGACCGGTTCCACCGACTAACATGCACTAGTTGCATAAGGTGGCTGGCGGGTGTCTGTCTCTCCTACTTTAGTTGGAGCGGATTCGATGAAAAGGGTCCTTATGAAGGGTAAATAGAAGTTGACAAATCACGTTGTGGTTTCACGTAGGTAAGAAAACGTTCTTGCTAGAACCCTACTTCAGCCACGTAAAACTTGCAACAACAATTAGAGGACGTCTAACTTGTTTTTGCAGCAAGTGCATTGTGATATGATATGGCCAAAGTTGTGGTGAATGATGAATGATCTATATGTCATGTATGAGATGTTCATGCTATTGTAATAGGAATCACGACTTGCATGTCGATGAGTATGACAACCGGCAGGAGCCATAGGAGTTGTCTTTATTTTTTGTATGACCTGCGTGTCATTGAAGAACGCCATGTAAACTACTTTACTTCATTACTAAACGTGTTAGTCATAGAAGTAGAAGTAGTCGTTGGCGTGACAACTTCATGAAGACACGATGATGGAGATCATGATGATGGAGATCATGGTGTCATGCCGGTGACAAGATGATCATGGAGCCCCGAAGATGAAGATCAAAGGATCTATATGATATTGGCCATATCATGTCACTACTTTATATAATTGCATGTGATGTTTATTATGTTTTATGCATCTTGTTTACTTAGAACGACGGTAGTAAATAAGATGATCCCTTACAAAATTTCAAGAAGTGTTCTCCCCTAACTGTGCACCGTTGCTACAGTTTGTCGCTTCTAAGCACCACGTGATGATCGGGTGTGATGGATTCTTACGTTCACATACAACGGGTGTAAGACAGTTTTACACAGCGAAAACACTTAGGGTTAACTTGACGAGCCTAGCATGTACAGACATGGCCTCGGAACACGGAGACCGAAAGGTCGAACACGAGTCGTATGGAAGATACGATCAACATGAGAATGTTCACCGACGATGACTAGTCCGTCTCACGTGATGATCGGACACGGCCTAGTCGACTCGGATCGTGTAACACTTAGATGACTAAAGGGATGTCAAATCTGAGTGGGAGTTCATTATAATTTGATTAGATGAACTTAATTATCATGAACTTAGTCTAAATATTTTACAATATGTCCTGTAGATCAAATGGCCAACGTAGTCCTCAACTTCAACGCGTTCCTAGAGAAAACCAAGCTGAAAGACGATGGCAGCAACTATACGGACTGGGTCCGGAACCTGAGGATCATCCTCATAGCTGCCAAGAAAGATTATGTCCTACAAGCACCGCTGGGTGACGCACATGTTCTCCCTGCAGAACAAGACGTTATGAATGCTTGGCAGGCACGTACCGATGACTACTCCCTCGTTCAGTGCGGCATGCTTTACAGCCTAGAGCCGGGGCTCCAAAAGCGTTTTGAGAGACATGGAGCATATGAGATGTTCGAAGAGCTGAAAATGGTTTTCCAAGCTCATGCCCGGGTCGAGAGATATGAAGTCTCCGACAAATTCTTCAGCTGTAAGATGGAGGAAAATAGTTCTGTCAGTGAGCACATACTCACTATGTCTGGGTTACATAACCGCTTGACTCAGCTGGGAGTTAATCTCCCGGATGATGCGGTCATTGACACAATCCTCCAGTCGCTTCCACCGAGCTACAAGAGCTTTGTGATGAACTTCAATATGCAGGGGATGGAGAAGACCATTCCTGAAGTATTTGCTATGCTGAAATCAACAGAGGTAGAAGTCAAGAAGGAACATCAAGTGTTGATGGTCAATAAAACCACTAAGTTCAAGAAGGGCAAGGGTAAAAAGAACTTCAAGAAGGACGGCAAGGTGGTTGCCACGCCCAGCAAGCAAGCTGCCGGGAAGAAGCCAAAGAATGGACCCAAGCCCGAGACTGAGTGCTTTTATTGCAAGGAAAGTGGTCATTGGAAGCGGAACTGCCCCAAATACTTAGCGGACAAGAAGGCCGGCAAAACCAAAGGTATATTTGATATACATGTAATTGATGTGTACCTTACCAGTAATCGTAGTGACTCCTGTGTATTTGATACCGGTGCCGTTGCTCATATTTGTAACACACAGCAGGAGCTGCGGAATAAACGGAGACTGGCAAAGGACGAGGTGACGATGCGCGTCGGGAATGGTTCCAAGGTCGATGTGATCGCCGTCGGCACGCTACCTCTACATTTACCTACGGGATTAGTTTTGAACCTCAATAATTGTTATTTAGTGCCAAGTTTGAGCATGAACATTGTATCTGGATCTCGTTTAATTCGAGATGGCTACTCATTTAAATCCGAGAATAATGGTTGTTCTATTTATATGAGAGATATGTTTTATGGTCATGCTCCGATGGTGAATGGTTTATTCTTTATGAATCTCGAGCGTAATGCTACACATATTCATAGTGTAAGTACCAAAAGATGTAAGATTGATAGTGATAGTCCCACATACTTGTGGCACTGCCGCCTTGGTCACATAGGTGTCAAACGCATGAAGAAGCTCCATGCTGATGGACTTTTAGAGTCTCTTGATTACGAATCATTTGACACGTGCGAACCATGCCTCATGGGTAAAATGACCAAGACTCCGTTCTCAGGAACAATGGAGCGAGCAACCAACTTATTGGAAATCATACATACTGATGTGTGCGGTCCAATGAGTGTTGAGGCTCGCGGTGGCTATCGATATGTTCTCACCCTCACTGATGATTTGAGTAGATATGGGTATATCTACCTAATGAAACACAAGTCTGAAACCTTTGAAAAGTTCAAGGAATTTCAGAGTGAAGTTGAGAATCAACGTGACAGGAAAATCAAGTTCCTACGATCAGATCGAGGAGGAGAATACTTGAGTCACGAATTTGGCACACACTTAAGAAAATGTGGAATAGTTTCACAACTCATGCCGCCTGGAACACCTCAGCATAATGGTGTGTCCGAACGTCGTAATCGCACTCTATTAGATATGGTGCGATCTATGATGTCTCTTGCCGATTTACCACTATCTTTTTGGGGCTATGCTTTAGAGACTGCCGCATTCACTTTAAATAGGGCACCGTCGAAATCCGTTGAGACAACACCGTTTGAATTATGGTTTGGGAAGAAACCTAAGCTATCGTTTCTAAAAGTTTGGAGATGCGATGCTTATGTCAGGAAACTTCAACCTGAAAAGCTCGAACCCAAATCGGAAAAATGCGTCTTCATAGGATACCCTAAAGAAACTATTGGGTATATCTTCTACCTCAGATCCGAAGGCAAGATCTTTGTTGCCAAGAATGGGTCCTTTCTGGAGAAAGAGTTTCTCTCGAAAGAAGTAAGTGGGAGGAAAGTGGAGCTTGATGAAGTATTACCTCTTGAACCGGAAAATGGCGCAACTCAAGAAAATGTTCCTGAGGTGCCTGCACCGACTAGAGAGGAAGTTAATGATAATGATCAAGATACTTCTGATCAAGCTCCTACTGAAATTTGAAGGTCCACAAGGACACGTTCCGCACCAGAGTGGTACGGCAACCCTGTCTTGGAAATCATGTTGTTAGACAACAGTGAACCTTCGAACTATGAAGAAGCGATGGCGGGCCCGGATTCCGACAAATGGCTAGAAGCCATGAAATCCGAGATAGGATCCATGTATGAAAACGAAGTATGGACTTTGACTGACTTGCCCGTTGAACGGCGAGCCATAGAAAATAAATGGATCTTTAAGAAGAAGACAGACGCGGATGGTAATGTGACCATCTATAAAGCTCGGCTTGTCGCTAAAGGTTATCGACAAGTTCAAGGGGTTGACTACGATGAGACTTTCTCACCGGTAGCGAAGCTGAAGTCCGTCCGAATCATGTTAGCAATTGCCGCATTTTATGATTATGAAATTTGGCAAATGGACATCAAAACGGCATTCCTTAATGGTTTCCTTAAGGAAGAATTGTATATGATGCAGCCGGAAGGTTTTGTCGATCCTAAGAATGCTGACAAGGTGTGCAAGCTCCAACGCTCGATTTATGGGCTGGTGCAAGCATCTCGGAGTTGGAACATTCGTTTTGATGAGATGATCAAAGCGTTTGGGTTTACACAGACTTATGGAGAAGCCTGTGTTTACAAGAAAGTGAGTGGGAGCTCTATAGCATTTCTCATACTATATGTAGATGACATACTTTTGATGGGAAATGATATAGAACTCTTGGACAGCATCAAGGCCTACTTGAATAAGAGTTTTTCAATGAAGGACCTTGGAGAAGCTGCTTATATATTAGGCATCAAGATCTATAGGGATAGATCGAGACGCCTCATAGGTCTTTCACAAAGCACATATCTTGATAAGATTTTGAAGAAGTTCAAAATGGATCAGTCCAAGAAAGGGTTCTTGCCTGTTTTGCAAGGTGTGAAATTGAGCTCAGCTCAATGTCCGACCACGGCAGAAGATATAGAAGAGATGAGTGTCATCCCCCATGCCTCAGCCATAGGTTCTATTATGTATGCCATGCTGTGTACCAGACCTGATGTAAACCTTGCCGTAAGTTTGGTAGGAAGGTACCAAAGTAATCCCGGCAAGAAACACTAGACAGCGGTCAAGAATATCCTGAAGTACCTGAAAAGGACTAAGGAAATGTTTCTCATTTATGGAGGTGACGAAGAGCTCGTCGTAAAGGGTTACGTCGACGCTAGCTTCGACACAGATCTGGATGACTCTAAGTCACAAACCGGATACGTGTATATTTTGAATGGTGGGGTAGTAAGCTGGTGCAGTTGCAAGCAGAGCGTCGTGGCGGGATCTACATGTGAAGCGGAGTACATGGCAGCCTCGGAGGCAGCACATGAAGCAATATGGGTGAAGGAGTTCATCACCGACCTAGGAGTCATACCCAATGCGTCGGGGCCAATCAAGCTCTTTTGTGACAACACTGGAGCTATTGCACTTGCCAAGGAGCCTAGGTTTCACAAGAAGACAAGGCACATCAAGCGTCGCTTCAACTCCATTCGTGAAAATGTTCAAGATGGAGACATAGAGATTTGTAAAGTACATACGGACCTGAATGTAGCGGATCCATTGACTAAACCTCTCCTAGAGCAAAACATGATCAACACCAGAATTCCATGGGTGTTCGATTCATCACAATGTAACTGGATTATTGACTCTAGTGCAAGTGGGAGACTGTTGGAAATATGCCCTAGAGGCAATAATAAAAGCATTATTATTATATTTCTTTGTTCATGATAATTGTCTTTATTCATGCTATAATTGTATTATCCGGAAATCGTAATACATGTGTGAATAACAAACACCAACATGTCCCTAGTAAGCCTCTAGTTGACTAGCTCGTTGATCAATAGATAGTCATGGTTTCCTGGCTATGGACATTGGATGTCATTGATAACGGGATCACATCATTAGGATAATGATGTGATGGACAAGACCCAATCCTAAGCATAGCGTGAGATCGTGTAGTTCGTTTGCTAGAGCTTTTCTAATGTCAAGTATCTTTTCCTTTGACCATGAGATCGTGTAACTCCCGGATACCGTAGGAGTGCTTTGGGTGTATCAAACGTCACAACGTAACTGGGTGACTATAAAGGTGCACTACAGGTATCTCCGAAAGTGTCTGTTGGGTTGACACAGATCGAGACTGGGATTTGTCACTCCGTATGACGGAGAGGTATCACTGGGCCCACTCGGTAATGCATCATCATAATGAGCTCAAAGTGACCAAGTGTCTGGTCACGGGATCATGCATTGCGGTACGAGTAAAGTGACTTGCCGGTAACGAGATTGAACGAGGTATTGGGATACTGATGATCGAATCTCGGGCAAGTAACATATCGATTGACAAAGGGAATTGCATACGGGGTTGATTAAATCCTCGACATCGTGGTTCATCCAATGAGATCATCGTGGATCATGTGGGAGCCAACATGGGTATCCAGATCCCGCTGTTGGTTATTGACCGGAGAGCAATCTCGGTCATGTCTACATGTCTCCCGAACCCGTAGGATCTACACACTTAAGGTTCGGTGACGCTAGGGTTGTAGGGATATGTATATGCAGTAACCCGAATGTTGTTTGGAGTCCCGGATGAGATCCCGGACGTCACGAGGAGTTCCGGAATGGTCCGGAGGTAAATATTTATATATGGGAAGTACTATTTCGGACATGGGACAAGTTTCGGGGTTATCGGTATTGTACCGGGACCACCGAAAGGGTCCCGAGGGCCCACCGGGTGGGGCCACCTGCCCCGGGGGGGCCACATGGGCTGTAGGGGGTGCGCCTTGGCCTGCATGGGCCCAGGGCACCAGCCCCACTAGGCCCATGCGCCTAGGGTTTCCATGGGGGAGGAGTCCAAGTGGTGGAAGGCACCTCTAGGTGCCTTGGGGGGGAGGGAAACCTCCCTTGGCCGCCGCCCCCCCTAGGAGATTTGATCTCCTAGGGCCGGCCAACCCCCCTTGGCCCTCCTATATATAGTGGGGGAAGGAGGGCTCTCATCCCACGCCTTTGGTTGCCTCCTTCTCCCTCCCCGACACCTCCTCCTCCTCCATAGCGCTTAGCGAAGATCTGCCGGAGTACTGCAGCTCCATCAACACCACGTCGTCGTGCTGCTGGTGGTGCCATCTCCCTCAACCTCTCCTCTCCCCTTGCTGGATCAAGAAGGAGGAGACGTGGCTGTTCCGTACGTGTGTTGAACGCGGAGGTGCTGTCCGTTCGGCACTAGGTCATCGGTGATCTGAATCACGGCGAGTACGACTCCATCAACCCCGTTCCATTGAACGCTTCCGCACGCGATCTACAAGTGGTATGTAGATGCAATCACTCTCCCATGACTCGTTGCTAGATGAACTCATAGATGGATCTTGGTGAAACCGTAGGAAAATTTTTTGTTTTCTGCAACGTTCGCCAACAGTCTGGGCACGACGAACTTTGGCAACGGTGCATACTCAGGGAGAACACTTCTTGATAATTAGTGAGAGATCATCTTAAAATGCTACCGTCAATCAAAGCAAGAATAAGATGTATAATATATAAACATCATATGCAATCAAAATATGTGACAAGATATGGCCATGATCATCTTGCGCCTTTGATCTCCATCTCCAAAGTACTGTCATGATCTCTATCGTCACCGGCACGACACCATGATCTTCATCATCTTGATCTATATCAATGTGTCATCACATGGTTGTCTCACCAACTATTGCTCTTGCAACTATTGCTATCGTATAGCGATAAAGTAAAGCAATTATTTGGCACTTGCATCTTATGCAACAAAGAGACATCCATAGGGCTTCTGCCAGTTGCCGATAACTTCAACAAAACATGATCATCTCATACAACAACTTATATCTTATCACGTCTTGACCATATCACATCACAACATGCCCTGCAAAAACAAGTTAGACGTCCTCTACTTTGTTGTTGCAAATTTTACGTGGCTGCTACGGGCTTAGCAAGAACCGTTCTTACCTATGCATCAAAAACCACAACGATAGTTCGTCAAGTTGGTGCTGTTTTAACCTTCGCAAGGACCGGGCGTAGCCACACTCGGTTCAACTAAAGTTGGAGAAACTGACACCCGCTAGTCACCTGTGTGCAAAGCACGGCGGTAAAACCAGTCTCGCGTAAGCGTACGCGTAATGTCGGTCCAGGCCGCTTCATCCAACAATACCGCTGAACCAAAGTATGACATGCTGGTAAGCAGTATGACTTGTATCGCCCACAACTCACTTGTCTTCTACTCGTGCATATAACATCAACGCATAAAACCTAGGCTCGGATGCCACTGTTGGGAAACGTAGTAATTTCAAAAAAATTCCTATGCACACGCAAGATCATGGTGATGGTATAGCAACGAGAGGGGAGAGTGTTATCCACGTACCCTCGTAGACCGTTAAGCGGAAGCGTTATGACAACGCGGTTGATGTAGTCGTACATCTTCACGATCCGACCGATCCAAGCACCGAACGTACGGCACCTTCGAGTTCAGCACACGTTCAGCTCGATGATGATCTCCGGGCTCCGATCCAGCAAAGCTCCGGAGATGAGTTCCGTCAGCACGACGGCGTGGTGACGATGATGATGTTCTACCGGCGCAGGGCTTCGCCTAAACTCTGCGACGATATGACCGAGGTGGAATATGGTGGAGGGGGGCACCGCACACGGCTAAGGAACGATCCGTAGATCAACTTGTGTGCCTATGGGGTACCCCCCGCCCCCGTATATAAAGGAGGGAGGGGGGAGGTGCGGCCGGCACCCTAGGGGTGCGCCTGGAGGAATCCTACTCCCACCGGGAGTAGGACTCCCCCCTCTTGCCTTGGTGGAGAAGGAAAGAGGGGAGGGGAAAGAGGAAAGGGGGGCGCCCCCCCCCCCCTTCCTTGTCCTATTCGGACAAGGGGGGGGGCGCGCGGCCTGCCCTGGCCGGCCCTCCTCTTCTCCCTCTTGGCCCACTAAGGCCCATTAACCCCCGGGAGGGTTCCGGTAACCCCCCGGTGTTCCGGTAAAATCCTGATTTCACCCGGAACCATTCCGATGTCCAAACATAGGCTTCCAATATATCAATCTTTATGTCTCGACCATTTCGAGACTCCTCGTCATGTCCGTGATCACATCCGGGACTCCGAACAAACTTCGGTACATCAAAACTTATAAACTCATAATAAAACTATCATCGTAACGTTAAGCGTGCGGACCCTACGGGTTCGAGAACTATGTAGACATGACCTAGAACCATTCTCGGTCAATAACCAATAGCGGGACCTGGATGCCCATATTGGTTCTTACATATTCTACGAAGATCTTTATCGCTCAAACCGCATAACAACATACGTTGTTCCCTTTGTCATCGGTATGTTACTTGCCCGAGATTCGATCGTCGGTATCCAATACCTAGTTCAATCTCGTTACCGGCAAGTCTCTTTACTCGTTACGTAATGCATCATCCCGTAACCAACTCATTGGTTACATTGCTTGCAAGGCTTATAGTGATGTGCATTACCGAGAGGGCCCAGAGATACTCTCCGACAATCGGAGTGACAAAACCTAATCTCGAAATACGCCAACTCAACATGTACCTTTGGAGACACCTGTAGTACTCCTTTATAATCACCCAGTTACGTTGTGACGTTTGGTAGTACCCAAAGTGTTCCTCCGGTAAACGGGGGTTGCATAATCTCATAGTTACAGGAACATGTATAAGTCATGAAGAAAGCAATAGCAACATACTAAACGATCAAGTGCTAGGCTAACGGAATGGGTCATGTCAATCACATCATTCTCCTAATGATGTGATCCCATTAATCAAATGACAACACATGTCTATGGTTAGGAAACATAACCATCTTTGATTAATGAGCTAGTCAAGTAGAGGCATACTAGTGACTATATGTTTGTCTATGTATTCACACATGTATCATGTTTCCGGTTAATACAATTCTAGCATGAATAATAAATATTTATCATGAAATAAGGAAATAAATAATAACTTTATTATTGCCTCTAGGGCATATTTCCTTCAGCCCCACAGTACGGGGTAGACTCCAACTGGTACCTGGATAGCGGCGCAACCGACCACATCACTGGCGATCTTGAGAAGCTGACGGTGCGGGACAGGTACACCGGCGGCGAATAGATCCACACTGCAAGCGGTTCAGGTATGGCTATCGAACACATTGGTTATTCAGCTATTCACACTCCCAATCGAGATCTCCACTTAAACAAAATTCTTCATGTTCCAGAAGCTGATAAAAGCCTAATTTCAGCTAGCCGGCTTGCCACTAACAACAATACCTTCGTTGAAATTCATCCTCGGTTTTTTCTTGTCAAGGAACAGGGAACGAGGAAGGTTCTACTTCGAGGCAGGGGTAGACGTGGTCTATATCCTATCAAACACGTGGGGGGAAATGCCAAGAAGCAAGTGCTAAGTGTCATCAGCTGTCTTCAGATAGGTGGCACCGGCGTTTAGGTCATCCTTCTTCAGTTATCGTTAGAAAAATTGTTAGCAACAATAACCTCCCATGTGATAATGAGTTTAATAATGAGTTTGTATGTGATGCTTGCCAAAAAGGCAGAAGTCACCAGCTACCCTATCCAAAATCAATAAGTGAATCAAAGTTTCCCTTAGAACTTGTCTTCTCTGATGTTTGGGGACCTGCTGTTGAAACAGTAGGGAGGAAGAAATTCTATGTAAGCTTCATAGATGACTTTAGCAAGTTCACATGGATCTATCTCATCAAACACAAGTCTGAAGTTTTCCAAAAAATTCATGACTTTCAAAACCTTGTTGAAAGGCAATTCAATCGCAAAATTCTTGCTCTCCAAACAGACTGGGGTGGTGAGTACGAAAAACTCAACACTTTTTTCACAAAAATTGGCATATCTCATCACGTTTCTTGCCCCTATGCTCATCAACAGAATGGCTCGGCAGAACGAAAACACCGGCACATAGTTGAGATTGGCCTATCTCTTCTTGCTCAAGCTTGCATGCCCCTAAAGTTTTGGGATGAAGCTTTCATTGCTGCTACATACTTGATCAATCACCTACCTAGTAAAGTTATCAACTTCAAAACTCCTCTTGAAAGATTGTATCATGAAAAACCCAACTATTCAGCTCTTCGAATCTTTGGTTGTGCTTGTTGGCCTAAACTTCGGCCATATAACAAACACAAGCTTCAATTCAGATCCAAGCAATGTGCTTTCCTTGGATATAGCAATCTTCATAAGGGTTTCAAATGTCTTGATATCTCTAGAGGACGTGTGTATATTTCCAGGGATGTAGTCTTTGACGAAAATATATTTCCCTTCTCCACTCTACATCCCAATGCCGGAGCCAGACTACGTTCTGAAATCCTTTTGTTGTCTCCAGACCTTTTGAATTCAACTGATCAGGGGAGTGAAAATAGTACTAATGATCATTTGTTGGATAGCCTTACTAACAATGGTGGCAGCAGTAAAAAAATGCAGCTCCAAACCGTGATTTTATGCAGCAGCCGCATGTTCATATACAGCCAGGCGCAGGACACAAGGAGGATCCGCCTGCTGACGCTGATCCCGACGTATTTGGCGCGGAAAACGATCCCGAGGAGGATCTGGCGACCCCACAGACGCCGCCCCCTCCAGATTCCGCGCCGGCCCACTCAGCGAGCGACACATCATCTGGGCTTGGTCCCCGGTCGGGCGGCGCGGTGGATTCCTCCACCTCACGTGACAGTTGTTGCGGATCGGGTGGGGGCAGGGGCCTATCGCCCGAGGCAATGATGGCGGTCGGTCGGCGGACCACGTGCTGTCGCCAGGCGGCGGGTCGCTCTCCCCAGGCCCACAGGCGCGGGATCCGAGCCAGCTCAGGCGTGCAGCAGTCGAGGAGGATCTGTCTGTGGCTTGGTCTGCTCCTGTACGAGGTAGTGGATCGGGATCTTCTGCGCCTGTTGACTCTGCGCCACAACGTGTAACAACAAGGTCACAAAAAGGTATTTTAAAGCCTTCAACATACAAGGATGGAACGGTCAGGTATGAAAAAAACTTTAAGTTTGCAAATTTTGCTTCTACTGGAGAACCACAAAATTTGACCGAAGCATTGAACAATGCAAGTTGGAAAAATGCTATGAATGTTGAGTATGATGCACTCATGAAAAATCAAACATGGCACCTAGTTCCTTGCAAGCAAGAGGGAGGAATGTTATAGATTGTAAATGGGTTTATAAAATCAAGAAAAGACCAGATGGCACAATAGACAGATACAAGGCTAGGTTAGTAGCTAAAGGCTTTAAACAGCGATATGGTATTGATTATGAGGACACTTTTAGTCCAGTTGTTAAAGCTGCTACTATTAGACTTGTTTTGTCTGTTGCTATCTCCAGGGGATGGAATCTTCGCCAACTGGATGTGCAGAATGCGTTCTTACACGGCGTTCTCGAAGAGGAGGTTTATATGAGACAACCACCTGGGTTTGAAGATGGCTCTAAACCTAATCATGTGTGCAAGCTGGACAAGGCTTTATATGGACTCAAACAAGCCCCTAGAGCTTGGTACTCGAGGCTGAGCACTAAACTACAACAACTTGGGTTTCGAGCTTCCAAGGGAGATACTTCTCTGTTCTTCTTTAAAAAAGGAAAGGTGATAATATACATGTTAATTTATGTTGATGACATAATTGTTGCTAGCTCGTCTTCAGAAGCCACCTCAGCATTGTTAAAACAGTTGAAAAATGAGTTTGCTCTTAAGGACCTAGGAGAGCTTCATTATTTCCTAGGAATTGAAGTTAAAAAGGTGCATGATGGTATAGTACTAACTCAAGAAAAATATGCCAGAGATTTAATCAAGCGTGTAGGTATGAAGGATTGCAAACCTTCCAACACACCCATGTCTACAACTGAAAAATTGTCATTGCATGAAGGAGTGTTGTTGAGTCCAGAGGAAGGAACAAAGTATAGAAGCATAGTTGGTGTACTACAATATTTAACCTTAACAAGGCCAGATATTTCCTTCTCTGTTAACAAGGTTTGTCAGTTTCTACATGCTCCTACCACAGTGCATTGGACAGCTGTAAAAAGGATTTTGAGGTATCTTCAAGGAAGTGTTGAAACAGGGCTGAGATTATGTAAGTCTTCTTCAACAGCAGTAAGTGCCTTTTCAGATGCAGATTGGGCTGGATGTCCTGATGATAGGAGGTCCACTGGTGGTTTTGCTATCTTTCTTGGTTCAAACCTCATATCCTGGAATGCAAAGAAACAAGCAACTGTGTCTCGGTCAAGCACAGAAGCAGAGTATAAGTCTCTGGCAAATGCAACTGCTGAGGTAATGTGGATAGAAACTTTACTTAATGAATTGGGTATTGGAAGGTCACATGTCTCGCAGTTGTGGTGTGATAATCTTGGAGCAACTTATCTTTCTGCAAATCCGGTATTTCATGCAAGAACAAAGCATATAGAAATTGATTATCACTTTGTTCGAGAAAGAGTTGCACAGAAGTTGTTGGAAGTACGGTTCATTCCAACAGGTGATCAAGTTGCTGATGGTTTTACAAAACCCTTGCAAGCTCGACAACTTCAAGCCTTCAAGACCAATCTAAACCTTCACATGTTGAGATTGAGGGAGGATGTAAATGATAGGCTTGATAGTTAGTTTAGATGTGACACATATGTCACGTTATTGTGTGTGTTGTGTATCTCACTACCAGAAACTGTACTTTTCCTGTAGGTGACGAATTTTCCTGTGAGGCCCGAAGCCCATCACAGGAATATAAATCTTCCTGACGGGCTAAATTTGGCTCCCAGGAAAATTGACTATTTTCCTGAGAGTCCAAACACAGGAAAAATATTTGAGGCCCAGCCCGCCATTTCACCACCGCGAAACGGGCTCTGGCGCCGGAAATTCTTACCTCCCGCGTTTTTTTCGCTTCGGCGCCTCAAATGAAACTTCCGCCGATTTTCCTGTGTGTATGGGCCTACAGGAAAAAAGGCCCATCCAGATGAATAGAATCCCTAGACCACCAATTCCCCACTTCGTCCCATCTCTCCATCTCACATCTGCTCCATGGCCGCCGCCCTCCTCAAACTTCCTGGCCGGCGCCGCCGCCCTAAATCGTTCCGGCGCCGCTCGCCCTAAATCGTTCCGGCGCCGCTCGCCCTCCACTCTCCCAACCTCCACTACTGGTCGTCTCTCACCTCCACCACCGCCGCCCGGGTCAACCTGCATCCGCCACCGACGCCCACCTTTAATGTCTGTGACTTCCACCGTCGCTTGCCTGCAGCTCCGACCCTTGCTGCATCCCACCTTCGTCGGACCACTCCGCCCAACACGGCTTCCCTGGACGCGATGATTGTACCCCGTGCTCCCTGCTCCAGATCTGGGTAAGTCTGTTGTTGCACATCCAGTAAACTCCTGCTCCTCCTCGTCTGACGTGGCAGCAGCGGCCTCCTCCTCTCCGTTTTGTCCAAGCCAGTTGATCCATTTTTCTGTGGTAAGTCCAACCATGGTCATCCAAATAACGAAGTCAGGATCTTTAGTTGTTCATACAATTTATGTAGAATCTAGATCTGAGGGCATCCGGATCTTGATTTCCTTCTTTTGCTGGCTCATTGGTGAAAAGAGTAGGCTTGTGAGTGGGAAAATAAGGGTCCCTTTGCATCTGTTTTCAGTATGTTGATTTGTTCAATTTTCAATTTGCTAGAAAGAGTTTTGTTCTCTCACATATCTCAAAATTTTAGGACCTACAATTGGTTGTGTTATTAGCACTGATGTTAGCTAATATAATTGAGAAACTGAAAAGCTTCTTGTATCATTGCTAGATATGTACTTTTAGAATATGTACCGCATATAAAGATGAGGCCTATAGCTGCTTTCTCAGTGGTATTTATGTATTTATGTACATTTGAAAAACTTTATGAGCAAATTGTAGTATAATGTCTTGAAATCAGATGTCAAATATTTACTCTTTTTTCATGCTTGATTTCTTGTAGCTTGAATCTGCCATATCAAGGATCCTTTGTTGAAGCTGCAGCCACACTGGTACAACTTCTATATATCGCCTCCCTTCACAAATAATTTTGGCAGTAAACGTTCAATTTTAGAAGCAAGTTAGTCATATTTTAGTTAGCAATGTAAGTAATTATTTGCATAGTTGTGCCACTCTCTTTTAGGTTTTGTTTCTCATCTTTAGAAGTCTTTGTAGTGGAAGGAAGGGCAAGGCAAAACCTGTCTCAGGTACCTCTCACACTTTGGAAATATACATACTTGCCTTTATGTGGCAATTATCTCTCAAATTGTTACCTTATTATTTGTTGCTGTCCTTATTTATTTGGCAAATTACTTATTTATGATGAGGTAGTGTAAATTGTTTTGAGACTATACACCATCTATCCCTGATGCTAACTCAGTCTCTCCTCATATGCACAGCGCCACTAATCCATTCCTCTAATCTTCTCCTGAACACATATTTGGTCGCAGGTACCTTGTTGTTTGGAACATGTCATCCCTTGAGCTCGGCACCTGTTCGCATATGCCCTGTTCGAAGAGTGAGTCAGTGCGTGTCCGTGCTCTATTTTACGCGCGTGTGTGTGTGTTTTGGTTCAGGTGCAAGCCCATGGATGCTGAAGACTATGAGGAGTACATACCTCTTCTTTATGAAGTTCTCGCAGGCCAGCAACATGAGGTGATTAATGCACATGCATATCTATCTGATTTGTGTGTTACTTCCATCATGTATCTAGACTGGCAGTCATATTCCTCAGTTACTCAAGGGTGTATGGCATGCTGGATCTTCTTTGAGGGCATGATTTAGTTCAGGTCTTCTTGTCCAGTCTTTGGCTCTTGTGCATTGAATCTGGAGCCATTGTTTGCCCAACGTCTACCTAACCCCATTAATTTATTTTACTTCCTTGAATTACAATCTTCACCCATCATGTTAGTTTAGATGAAGCTGAATTTACTATATATCTAAAATTAGGGGATTATGCAATCTCTTAAGTTCTTGCCTTCTTGGTCATCTTTTTAGATAAACTGTTATTCCGCTGGCTACAAGTATACTCTGCTTTTCCAGAAATCTTTAGTCTTGTTCTGAACAAAATCATCTATTCTTGATTGGAATCTTGAGATTGCACATTTTCATCAGGGCAAAAAGGGCAGGACCTCGTTAAGAATGTCGTCCTAGTGGGCACAAGGTCGAACATGAAGCTACCAGTGAGTATTGTTTAATCCTATCCATTATTTTATAAAGCACCAAGATGGTAGTATAACATCTAATGGTTGCATTGCTGCCATATGCCATATCTAAGATTTACAAAGAAAAACTAAATGAACATCCTTTTTTAGTCCTTGATTAGCTAAATTATCATCAAGTGGACCAGATTATCTTTTGGAGCCACTTTAAAATATAAAATATATGTTTCATGGGGCTGTAGGATATATTGTATAGATATGCTAAAAGATGAAACTTGAAAGAGTTAAGCGGATAACAACTCATATGGTGAAAGATGTTGGTCATCATCTCCTTCTCTTTCCAATATTATTCCCGTTACTTGTGTACATGACTTTGCAGGGAACACCGAGTTATCCTCTGTTAGCTTGGAGGATGGTGCTATGGGCGACCACGTCGGCAATGGCAACAGCGAAGGCAACAATGATGTTGAGAACATGGTGGTAGCCTAAGGTGACTTAGAAACTTATGAAGGTGTAGATGATGCTCCAGATCATGAACCAGTGGACTTAGAAACATGAGTCTTATTGTTTTGGGTGGCGGTGGCATGTATGCGTACAACTGACATGTTACTGCTGTTGAGCAAATAAAACAACAGCAATTAAAAATTTCAGATGTCATCTACCAAATGTTCAATCATGCATGGATACGTGCTATGTATATACTGGTCTTGGATGCTTGTACGAAGATATGATGTGGATTTTCACTTAATGGGATCATACGTGGACCATTGATATGTGCTAATAAATTTGTAACTATAGAAGGATATGGATTTGTCAGATACATGCTCAACATTGATCCTAAAGAAAGAAAAATACATGCTCAACATAATTCATTTTCCTGCGTGCCATTTTCCCTGTAGGCTGGCCGTCACAATAAGTCTACCTATAAACCTGACGGCATCAAGATTTTCCCGAGGGTAGTCGACAGGAATAACCGTCAGGAAAATAATTCCTGTCGGCTGGCCGTCAGGCATTAAAAGATTTCCCTGTCGTTTTATTCCTGGCGAAATTTTCCTGTCGGGTAACCGTCAGGAAATATTTTCCTGACGGGATTTGGCTTTTTCCTGTGGGTTCTTAGCCGTGGGGAAAAGTCTGTTTTCTGGTAGTGTCTTGTAACAAAGGTAGGTTGTTAGGAAGATTTGATCCTATCTCTTGTATAGCTTGGAGGATGGGTCAAGACTCCAACAACTTGCCGCCGCATGTATTCCTTGTGCTATATAAACACGCACGCGTCCCTGCTACGATGCATACGCTTATCACAAACCAATTCCTCTTACAAACATACTTAATATGTACTCCCTCCGTATCAAAATATTTTAATATGGAAGGAGTATAACAGAAAACTATGTTTCACGATGTAGCTCATGGTATTCAATTATATCTCATATTTTTTCTCTATAATTTTGGTCAAGCTTTACATATCAAGATTTGCACCCTACTTTTTGAAACGGATGGAGTATATAATTAAGTGACACATTGGCTACTCCGATTCTTTGAGTCGGAGAGTTCTAGATCAGTGTATTGCCACTTACTGCGTTATCTTTGCCATGTCCAGGCATAACATGTTTTGCATGATAAGGCTCCGCGAAGAACTGGAAGCACTAGGATATCATGACAAAGATACTCTTTTCGGAGCTCCTTACGATCTACGGCGTGCTCCACCAACCTCGGGCCAGCCATCTCAGGTGTACTCCGACTACTATGCTCGTGTCAAGGATCTGGTGCACCACGCAAGTGAGAAGAATGGGAACAAGCCGGTCATCCTCATTGGTCATAGCTTCGGCAGCAGGGTCATCCTCGATTTCCTCAACTCAACTTCCCTGTCATGGAGGCAAAAGCTCATCAAGCATATGATTGTCATCTCACCCACGCCTTCTACAGGCTTCACCCAGGTGGTCACGAACCTTGCATCCGGACCCGATGTTATTGCTGTTCCAACCGTTCCATCGCTTGTTTTGCGGCCAATGTGGAGGGCCTTCGAGAGTTCCCTTCTGTCCCTGCCAT
Source organism: Triticum aestivum (assembly GCF_018294505.1). Classification (NCBI taxonomy): domain Eukaryota; kingdom Viridiplantae; phylum Streptophyta; class Magnoliopsida; order Poales; family Poaceae; genus Triticum; species Triticum aestivum. The sequence continues at coordinate 701,157,478 of NC_057807.1, forward strand.
CTCCCGCTGTTTTTGGTCACAAGCCGCTCGTGATCACCAACCTCGGGCCAGCCATCTCAGGTGTACTCCGACTACTATGCTCGTGTCAAGGATCTGGTGCACCACGCAAGTGAGAAGAATGGGAACAAGCCGGTCATTCTCATTGGTCATAGCTTCGGCGGCAGGGTCATCCTCGATTTCCTCAACTCAACTTCCCTGTCATGGAGGCAAAAGCTCATCAAGTATATGATTGTCATCTCACCCACGCCTTCTACAGGCTTTACCCAGGTGGTCACGAACCTTGCATCCGGACCCGATGTTATTGCTGTTCCAGCCGTTCCATCGCTTGCTTTGCGGCAAATGTGGAGGGCCTTCGAGAGTTCCCTTCTGTCCCTGCCATCTCCTGCTGTTTTTGGTCACAAGCCGCTCGTGATCACCAAAAACAGGAACTACTCAGCATACGACTACCCGCATTTTCTTGCAGCACTCGGTTTCAGCACCGACGAAGTTGTGCCCTTCACGAAACGGGTGCTTCCGACAATGCTGAGGGTTGATGCGCCAATGGTACCAACAACATACCTCAATGGAGCCGGCGTACAAACGATGGAACATGTGATGTATTGGGAAGGTAACTTTGACGTTGCCCCAGTGATCGTGCATGGCGACCGAGATGGGTGCATCAATTTGGTTAGCGTGTTGTCGTTCGCCAAGGAACTGCATAGGCAGCAGCGGCAGAATAACATACACTTCAAGTTCGTCAAGATTGATCATGCCACACACTATGATATTGCTAGTCGAGAGCATTCACTTAGAATAATTATGAATGAAGTTCTCGAAGCAAATTGCTCAAGAGTCAAGGTAAGATTTGCGGAATAACATACACTTCAAGTTCATCAAGGATCATGACACGCTTCGATATTGTTATTTGGGATCATTCACTTAGGAGCTATGTCTGTATTCTAGAAGCAAATTCCTCAAGAGTCATCATGTATTGTTTCTTTCTTTTGATAAAGCTCATTTTTTTGTGGGGGATAAAGCACATTTTCGTTCAATGGTGCTACGTTCGCATTGAGCGAATGCGCGTCCTGTGCATAAGACGATGCACATAGCCGACATGTCCAACACAATCAAAAATTAAATATCGTTTAAGTCAATAATAAAAAAGAGTCCAGCCTAAGATTACAAAACTTCTATTCAAAGAATACACTGCCATCCATGATGGGACCAGCGGAATAGATGACATGATAAAAATATCTCTGTCCTCGGCGCGGGAGGACCCAGGCTTCCACGGCGCCCCTCGCCGCGGCTGCGGCACGCCTATTCCGCTGGCTCACCCCGGCCGAGCAACTCGAGCGTCGTCGCCAAGGGTTGTGCTTCAATTGCGACGAGCCCTACGTACCGGGCCACGTCTGCCCACGACTCTTCTGCCTGGAGGCTACAGACTACATTGAGGAGGACCCCGCCGCCGCCGGGCTCGGCGACCAGCCCGCCCCAATTGACGCGGAGGTGTTTGGCGACCGTTGATCTGCCCCGCCTTCCAGCTCAAAGACGAGTTGTTTGTGCAGGGAGAGATGTTATGACCGGTATATTAGGGGCTTAGCCCAGTTATTTTGGGATTAAGCAAGAAGCAATCATAGCTTCCTTAGGGAGCCAGGAGACCTAACCCTAGCCGCCGCTGCACTCTCATACTCATACTCACACTCACACTCACACTCTCACTCTCACTCACTCACTCACTCACTCACTCACTCACTCTCTCTCTCTCTCTCACTCACTCACTCCCTCCCTCCCTCCCTCCTTCCCTCTCTCTCTCTCATGCAACGATGGCGCCCCAGTGCCGGCGACCACACCATCCCTCCTTCCACCCCTACAACCTGAGACAACGCCCTCGTAGGGATTCGGTTCCTACCAACATGCATTTGTCAGGACTCAGGACCTAAATTAGAAATTACCATGCAGGATTCAGGATGTAGCAATTCCCAAAGAAGCAGGAGCACCGGAGCTGCTGAGCAGAGCAGAGCAGGCGAGCTGGAAAGCGTTCCTCCGGGGCAAAGGTGCCCTGGACGGCTAGACAGTGACTGAAAGCAAATTTTCAGAATTTTTTGAAACATTTAAAATCGATTACCTAAATGTTGCAAGCTCCAAGAGAAGGCCGTTACTAGTACTAGTACGGCACACTAGCAGGATGTCTATCTATCAACAGTACCAATCTGAAGTCAAGGATATGTACACACAAGTCATACTAGATAATGCAATCGAAAGCTAATGTGTACATCACCAGCCATAGGAATCGGCCGAACAAGAACATCGAAAACAAAGGATGTGTGTCCATGGCACTACATAGTACATAATGTCAAACAAGATATGTATGAGGAGATAGATAAGATAGATAGCCGCATGGGTAGTTTAAATTCTGTTCAGTTGTAACTATGCTTTATCTCCTATACTTCTTCTCCCTCAAGTTATGTATCTCTCCAACAGAATTGTACGCGTATCAGGGACTCGCACTCCCCTATATAACACGTACCACGTCCCCCTCGAAGGGTAAGACGTTTCCGCATCGCACATGGTATACAGAGCCACCTCTTCCAATCTCATCTAGCCTAGCTCATCGCCATTAGTGCCCTAGCCATGTCTTCCTCCGGCTCCTCCCACCCAAACCTCAACCAACAGGTCACGGAGAAGCTCACCCGCACGAACTATGTTCTGTGGCGCGCCCAGATCATGCCGCAGCTGCGGGGCGCCGGTGTCTTTGGCTATGCCGATGGCACCACACCGGAGCTGGCCCGACTCCTCGTCACCAAGGACAAAGACGGGAAGGAGTCCTCGACACCCAACCCTCTCCACCCAATCTGGGTACGGGAGGACCAGCAGGTACTTGGATATCTGCTCAACAATCTGTTCAAAGAGGTTCTTGTGCAGGTGACCGCGATCACCACGTCGCCCGCGCTCTGGGCTGCTCTGGCGGGCATGTTCTCGTTGCAGTCCCTCAGCCGGGTGAACAACATCCGCACGGCCCTCATCAACGCGCAGAAGGGGAACCAGTCCGTCGCCACCTACTTCGCCCACGTGCGCGGCCTCGCGGATGAACTCGCCGCGGCCGGCAAGCCTCTGCAAGATGACGAGCTTGTCTCCTACATCCTTCATGGGCTGGACATGGATTACCAGCCCCTGGTGTCCGCCCTCGACGCCCGCATCGTGCCTGTCTCCCTCGACGAGCTCTTCTCCATGATGAGCAACTTCGACCAGCGCGTGGCGCTCTTCCAGTCCTCGGGCGGCTTCAAGTCGTCAGCCAACGCCGCTTTTCGTGGCCGCGGCGGCGGCTCCTCTCATCAGCGCAGGTCACCTCGCAACAGGGGCAAGGCCTCGGGCGGGGGACACGGCAACAGCAACTCCAGCACTCGCGGCGGCGGGCGGCCCTCTTCTGGCAACAACAGGGGCCGTCGCGGTGGCTCCACCAGGTCACGGCCAGATGCACCTCGCTGCCAAATTTGTGGTAAGCTAGGGCATACGGCCAAAGACTGCTGGTATCGCTACGACGACGACGGCGACTCCTCCCAAGACGAGGACAAACTTGCTGCTGCTACGGATGGCTCCTATGGAATCGACACCAACTGGTACGTCGACAGTGGCGCCACCAACCACATCACCAATGAACTTGAAAAGGTGACAATGAAGGAAAAATATCGTGGCAAGGATCAAATCCACACAGCTAGTGGTGAAGGTATGAGGATTAACCACATTGGTCACTCAATTTTTCATACCCCCCGTAGAAAAATTCATCTTAAGAAAATCTTGCATGTTCCTAGTGCCAATAAAAGCCTTCTCTCTATTCATAGAATTGCTCTTGATAATCATGTTTTTCTTGAATTTCATCCATATTTCTTTTTGATCAAGGATCAGGCCACGAAGAGAATCCTCTATCGAGGTAGATGTGTTCGAGGGCTTTACCCGTTGATTCCGGAGCGCGCAAGATTCAATAAACAGGCTTTTGGTGTTGTCAAACTCTCGTCAACACGATGGCACGATCGTTTAGGACATGCTTCTTTTGCTTTAGTTGAAAAACTCCTTAGGAAAAATAAGCTCCTGTATGTTGGTGAGCGCAATGTTGAAACTATTTGTGATTCCTGTCAGCGAGCTAAGAGTCATCAGCTTCCATATCCAATTTCTACTAGTGTGTCTACTCAACCATTGCAATTGATTTTTTCTGATGTTTGGGGACCAGCCCCTAGTTATGTTGGTCGACACACTTACTACGTAAGCTTTATTGAAGACTATAGCAAGTTTTCATGGATCTATCTTCTTAAGAAAAGATCCGACGTTTTCCAAGTGTTTAAAAATTTTCAAGCACTTGTAGAGCGTAAATTTGATTCCAAAATCATCGTTGTCCAATCCGATTGGGGAGGGGAATACGAGAAGTTGAACTCCTTCTTCCAAACCCTTGGCATCTCACATCATGTGTCATGTCCCCACGCTCACCAACAAAACGGCTCAGCCGAGCGCAAACACCGTCACATTGTTGAAGTTGGTCTTGCTCTTTTAGCTCATGCGTCTATGCCATTAAAGTTTTGGGACGAAACGTTTCTTACTGCTGTTCACATCATCAACATGCTTCCTAGTCGTGTCATAAATAATGAAACTCCAGTAGAACGTCTTCTTCATGTCAAACCCGACTATTCCACTCTTCGTGTGTTTGGGTGTGCGTGCTGGCCTAACCTACGCCCATACAACAAACGCAAGCTCATGTTTCGATCAATTCAATGTGCTTTCCTTGGATACAGCGCCCAACACAAAGGTGTAAAGTGCCTTGACATCTCCACTGGTCGAGTCTATATATCACGTGACGTGGTTTTTGACGAGACCAAATTCCCTTTTTCTGATCTTCATCCAAACGCTGGTGCTCTCCTTCAAAAAGAAATACTTTTGCTTCCTCCAAGTCTCTCTGGTTATGATCAAGGGGGTGTTGATAATTGTTGTGATCATATGTTGGCTAACCCTCTTGTGCATGAGTCACCTGATGATATTACAGGAGCACCACACTATGGAAACAGAGAAGAAAATGGCGAAGAAATCAACCCAAACGGTGAAGAAATCCATCCAGATGGCCCTTATCACATGTGTCGCGGCGAGGGAAGCAAATCCCCCTCGGGATCGGAGCTGCAGATGCCCAGGCAATCCCTTCTGGGATCCGTGCCAACGACCAGCCGCACGGCTGCGTTGGACGCGTCAGGCGCGGTCGGGCGCGTGGGCTCCAGCAGCCCACTGCATGACGCGCGGCCCCCTTCGACAGGGCGTGACGCGCCATCCAGCCCGCACCAGTCTCCAGCCGCCACGCGGCAGCGCGACGTTGGCCCGGACCGCACGCGCTTCGCAGACCAGCCGGTTTGCTACAAGCGGCGGGGTCTCACGCGCCAGGCGGATACGGGGTCGGCGCCTGATTCAAGCGGGGCCGCGCAATCACGCGCTCATGATGAGCCGGTCGGCGCCCCTGGATCGTCTGTGGCCCCTGCGGCGTCTTCCCCACCGTCACCTCGGGTCACAGCCACAGAAAATCCCGTGCACCCAGAACTGACGGTGGCGCGGGATCCTCTGTGGCTGCAGATCCGGCTGCTTCACCAAAACGCCGCACAAGACTACAGCAAGGTTTGACTCAACCGAAAAATTACAAACACATAACCAAATATGGTCTAGTTTGTTCCACAGGTGAACCAGGTGAGCCCAACACAATTGAAGAGGCTCTCAGTGATGACAGGTGGAAAAAGGCAATGGTAGAAGAATATAAGGCGCTTGAAAGAAATAAAACGTGGCACTTGGTTCCCCCCAAGCAAGGTAAAAACCTTATTGACTGCAAGTGGGTATTCAGAATTAAGAGAAAGTCTGATGGAACCATTGATCGCTATAAGGCTAGGCTAGTTGCAAAAGGCTTCAAGCAACGATATGGCATAGACTACGAGGATACTTTTAGTCCAGTTGTAAAAGCTGCTACCATTCGTCTCGTACTGTCTATTGCTGTTTCCAGGGGATGGAGCCTTCGACAATTAGATGTACAGAACGCGTTTCTTCACGGTGTTCTGGAAGAGGAAGTGTACATGAAACAACCTCCTGGGTTTGAAAGCAAACATACACCTTCCTATGTGTGCAAGCTAGATAAAGCATTATATGGACTGAAACAAGCACCAAGGGCATGGTATTCCCGTCTCAGTAAAAAGATGCAGACACTTGGTTTTGTTCCTTCAAAATCTGACACCTCCTTGTTCATTTATAACAAGTTCAACACCTGCATGTTTGTTCTTATATATGTTGATGATATTATTGTCACGAGCTCATCTAATGAGGCAATATCAGGACTCTTGAAGGATTTAGGTGCTGAATTTGCCCTCAAGGATCTAGGAGAATTGCATTATTTCCTAGGAATTGAGGTGAAGCAGCACAAGGATGGGCTACATCTTTCTCAAGAAAAATATGCTACAGATTTGGTAGTTGTAAACCTACATCCACTCCTCTCTCTAGTACAGAAAAATTATCTCTTACAGAAGGAACACTTTTGGGTCCAGAGGATAGTACAAAATACAGAAGTCTTGTAGGTGCACTTCAGTACTTAACATTAACCAGGCCAGATATTTCCTTTGCTGTCAACAAAGTGTGCCAGTTCCTACATGCACCTACCACAGTTCACTTGACTGCAGCTAAGCGCATTGTTAGATATGTCAAGTATACTTTGAATGTTGGTCTAAACTTCAGCAAGTCACCTTCTACTCTTGTTAGTGCCTTTTCTGATTCAGATTGGGCAGGATGCTTGGATGACAGACGCTCCACTGGTGGCTTTGCAGTATTTTTTGGACCCAACCTTATATCATGGTGTGCCAGAAAACAAGCCACAGTGTCTAGATCAAGCACTGAAGCAGAATACAAGGCCTTGGACAATGCAACAGCAGAAATTATCTGGGTACAGTCAATCTTGAAGGAGTTAGGTGTGAAAAGCTCTCAAGCTCCATGCTTATGGTGTGATAATCTTGGTGCCACCTATTTGTCTGCAAACCCAGTGTTTCATGCTAGAACAAAGCATATTGAAATAGATTTTCACTTTGTCAGAGAGAGAGTTGCTAATAAGCTTTTGGACATTCGTTTCATTCATTCACGGGATCAAGTGGCAGACGGGTTTACAAAAGCTTTGCCTACAAGGAGTTTTGAAGATTTCAAGCATAATCTCAACTTGATGAAGTTGTGATTAAGGGAGGGTGTCAAACAAGATATGTATGAGGAGATAGATAAGATAGATAGCCGCATGGGTAGTTTAAATTCTGTTCGGTTGTAACTATGCTTTATCTCCTATACTTCTTCTTCCCCAAGTTATGTATCTCTCCAACAGAATTGTACGCGTATCAGGGACTCGCACTCCCCTATATAACACGTACCACGTCCCCCTCGAAGGGTAAGACGTTTCCGCATCGCACACATAATTCTGCAGGAACCAGCACAACTGCAGATTCGTGACATTCACTTGCTTGGTAGGAACAACTGCGAACCAGGATCCAAAGCCCTGTAACAACTGAAGCCAACTAAAATTAGATATGCATCCGTGCATCATTTTATAGAGCCACTGTTAAAATTCAAAAAAGTGACACACCAGAAATTAAGATAGAAGCAACAGACGTTGTAGCAGTCTCCTTTGTTAAATTACGGCGGCTCCGCCTGGATGTTGTGGCTGGATTGATAACTGAAATGGGCCAGATAGTTGGTTAAACTTTGCTTGATCTATAATCTCTCTCTCTCTCTCCGGTCATTTCTCTAGCATTGTTGTTTTGAGCATCAACCCCAACGTGATCTCTAATTTTAGACCTTGAACTTTGCCTAAAGTCCAAGTTTGGTCCAAAAACTTTCAAAACCTCAAAAACGAATATTGGACTTAGGAAACCATTCACCAGGCCATCGACTGGTTTGAAATTGCATACAAGGTATGCATTAAGCACATAACTTAGTCCTAGCAACTAGGTTACTACTTCCAATGTAAACCCGCATATAGAATAAGTTATACAGTACCATTTTTCATTTCTAGGTACAAATATATAAAATGCAGTATATTTATACTCTCTATGCTAGGAAAAGGAGACTAATACATTATATGCCACACAATACCCTGACACTATCATACACTTCCTGTAAATGACGTTACCTCGTTGCTAATGTACCAATCCATACTTTCCAACCCTTGAAGCATATCAATAATTTTCTTCGCTGTAGGTCTTTTGGTCCGCTCAGGATTCACGCATATTAGACCTATCTGGATACATCTTGTTATTTGTTGGCAATATATTTCAAGCGATGTATACACTGGTTCTTTTTGCATCACATTTCTCCATTTTTGCAGTTCCTGTGAGTGCAGGCCACAAATATTAAATGTTACTACACAATGGAAAAAGGTCACACGGTCTTAATGAAGCCTTAAAAATTTATACAGGGTTGCCTTACAAGCTCGATGAATTCCATGGAAGATTCTCTAATATCATATGGGTAGTCCCTGTGTCCCGTTATTACCTCCATGATAATTACACCCAAACTGAATATATCTGACATAGGTGTGATTATACCTCGTACATATTCCGGCGGCATATAACCTCTATATTGACAGGAATGAGTGAACATGAAGTGTTAAGAAAACGTCAAAGAGAATACATTCTGTTGATTACTAAAAAGCAAGGATTATCAAGAGGTGGATCACTTACAATGTTCCACTCGTGATTGCGGTGTGGATAGTTTTTTTATCAAACATTCTTGACAGACCAAAGTCTGTAATTTTCGGTATCATATTTACATCAATCAGTATGTTCGCTGGTTTTAGGTCCAAGTGAATAATCGGACCTTCGGGTTGCTCGTGGAGGTACTGTAGACCATAGGAAATCCCCTCAATTATTTGGTGGCGTGTGGGCCAATCAAGTCCGGAAGATGTATTTGTAAATAAAATAATTGAAGTTCTATCCTAAGTCAAACTTTTTAAAGTTTGACCAAGTCTATGGAAAATTCTCCTAAGATCAACAACATCAAATATATATATATATATATATATATATATATATGTATATATATATATATACACACACACACACACACACACACACATATATATAGACATACACACACACGAGCTATGCTATATGTATACATGAGGTATATTAAATGTGGGAGTCCAAATTCCCAGGAGTACAGAAAAATGACTCCTATAATGAAACCGCAATTCTATTGTATATTCTAATATTTTTCAAATGAATAAGGTACATACTCCGAGGAGTGAGAATGGTAACAAAGGTACAATATATTTAGAAAGACTTCCAAATTTCTATTGTATATTCTCATTTTCTTCGTTCATAAGAGCACCATTTTAAGAACTATATATAGTCAAACCACGAAAATTGTAATCACAAAGTGAGATGAAAAGTAGAGAAACAAGAACTATTAAATGGCATACCTGAAATGTACTTATCAAGGCTTCCCTTAGGCAGAAATTCCAAGCAAAGCAAACATTCGGTGTTCCAAGCAAAAATGAATTTTCCTTCATGATAGTTACGTAAATGCTGTGTTTCGTAACAGTAGCCTACTAGTTGCACTATATTTGGGTGCTTTAGTTTCATAAGAAGATTAATCTCATTCTCAAATTGCTCCAATGAGTTTGACATAGACTGTGCAAGCTTCTTCACTGCAACCATTTTCCCGTTTCCTAGCACTCCCTGTTTAAAATCTCTTATAATATGGATATGTCTGGGTCAAGTATGGTTAATACTGTGAGAAAACAAAAACAGCTTTGCTTTAACCTTACCTTATATACCACACCAAAACCACCTCTACCAAGTATTCTCTCATTGCAGAAGTTGTTTGTGATGTCTTTCAGATATTGTAACGACATATGATCAAGTGTGGATGTTGTCTGCAAAGAGAAGTACTTGGATTAATGAGGGAGTGCACTTATACCATTTCAATAGAACTTTTGGGTTAACTTGCAGATTCCTACCAAACTAATTATATTCAAAATTATGTAAATATCGCTATATACAACAATCACTGTTTTGCACCTGCGTATCCGTTTCATGGTCTCCATGCATATCCATATCACCAAATTGCTTCATAAGATTTATACAAGAAGCTTCTTCCTACAAAAGATATGTTTAAAAACTAAAGATTAGTGTATTATTTTGTTATTTAGCATAACCACTGTCAGTTGTTTTGTTCTCATGGGGGGTAGAGAACATGCACATATTTTGTGTCGTTAGTAGTCGTACCTTGCCCATTACAAAGGGTGCCCAGTACTCCACCGGCAACAATTTCTCATTCTCCTTCAGAATATGCACAATTTCTTCCGCAGTGGGTCTATTGTCCCTTTCTTGGTCCACACATTTTATTGCTAATCTGATGCACGCATCCACCTGGTCCCATTCTGCAGATGGGCATGGTGATGTAGTTGCATTTATACATTTCCTCCAATTTGTATTTACCTACCGAATCATAGCACAAGTATATAAGGCAGATAATTTAGTATACAGACTATATAGAAGCATCCTATCTTAATTACTTTTGCATAGTACATAAATTCTTTTTTTCGGGCAAAAAAATTGTTTTCTTACCAGCTCAATAAATTGTGTGACATCCATTTCACAAAATCTTGAGTAACCGGTATATCCAGCCACAATCTGTATGATTATGATGCCTAAACTGTAGACATCATATTTTCCATCATTGACATGGGCACGTATTAAGCCCTCCGGTGGTGTGTACGGACTGGATGGTACAATCAGTATAACTGTTCAGCCTCATCACAAAAAATAAATGGATTCACACGTGAAGTGATTTACTTACATTTCGCCTAAAAAGCTTTCTGTATAGGTATTTGGTCCATTGAGGAGCATTGACATTGCAAAATTCGTAATTTTAGCCACCAAGGACTTGTCTAGTAGTATGTTGGTGGGGTTTAGATGGCAAATTAGAGCTCCCGTTCTGTCGTGTATGAAATTTAAACCTTCGCAGACCCCCTTTATTATGTTGTAACGGGTTCGCCAGTCATGGCCATGAGATTCTTAAGCATAAGCAGAACAAGACAGAGTGACTCAAAATCGAAATGGGAGAGTTAGTTTTCATTGAACACAAAAGAAATAGTCTGAAATAGAACTGCATCTTACCTATGAGATACTTGTCAAGGCTTCCACCCTCCAAGTATTCATAGCATAGAATTCTATAAACACGCCACTCACCATTGTATTCACCATACTCTGCTTCATCACAATAGCCAACAAACTGTTCAATATTTGGATGGCTCATCGCCATAATCCTATAAAGTTTCTTCCCATTCATTTTTCTAAGTCGCTCCCCATCAAGAAGTTTCACAACAATCTCTTCTCCGTTGTAAACTCCCTGTTAGACATAACTAATTAATATTGTATATTTATTATGTTATGGAATATGTCAACTTAAAGCCGCAGGGTCTTACACAACATCACATGGGTTGGGCTAAGTACGGCAATGAGACTTATGTAAAAGACAGGAAGCAAATTTTACGCATATTGCCATGTTGGAATAATTGGAATTGGAACTATCTGACCTTTTTAAGGGAACTTTAGTGGGTGGTTAACCTCCCATTCAGAATTGGAAAAAGAATATGATTTGTTTAGGATCATTTTTTGACTCACAATAATTTCCTCGCATCATTGACAATATGTTGCTAAATGGGTCTAAACATGATAAGTTTAGGGTCTTTTATTAGCCTTTTCAAAATAAGAGCTTTCAAAATAGACTCCACGTTCCATGGATTTGGGATCATTTTTTTGCTAGTTCTACTGTTGTTATTCAAAACCGTTTACTTCTTTTTGCTGCCATCTACCTTTTTTATGTGTTCATTTACTATCACAACCACACATAAATCATCGCAGGTGGCAAAGCATTCGCGGTGTATGTTCTTTCAACTAATAAGATTACTCCCTTTCAAAAACAAATACTCTGGTGTAATATCTTCGCTATTTTAATTAGAAAAACATGTTGTAGACTCGTCGACTTGGACATGTATAGTGGCTCCGTTTCAAATTATTTGAAGTTTTAGCTTTTCTGTAAGCCAAACTTCTCTAAAATTGACCAAGTTTGTAAAAATATATCAACATCCACAATTACTTTTATTAGATATATCATAAAATATATTTTCATACTATATATATTTGATACTGCAGATATTAGCATATTTTTGCTAAAGACTTGGTCAAATATAGAAAATTTTGTTTGCAGGAAAAATAAAGAAAAGTTTTAGTTGGAGAAAATCTAGAACTTGAAATAATTTGGTAAGCATGGAGTACTCATGTTCTAACATGTGTAAAAAAACAAAAGCCTAATAATGTAAGTACTTGGTACCAGCAAGCTTAGCTCTTTTCCTACACACACACACAGAAAAAAAAAGTGAAAGAAAATATGTTTGTTCTCAGTGTACCCTGTAAACTGTTCCAATCCTCCCACTTCCAATCTTCAGGTCGTCAGAGAAACCATTTGTGATTTCCTTTATGTCACGGAGATCCATAAACTTTGATGTGGGACTCATGATGGTATCTGTTGATGTAAGATCTGGATGGTCCACAAAACACGTGTAAGAAAAATATAAACAATCACCTCTTGACAGTAATTATTTTATCATTTCCATATATACGAATACACACATGCATGAAGTACTTGATTAGCTAAAATAAAAATAAATAAAAACTGGATCCACCTCAGTGGTGATCGGCTAAACGCAACCCTTTTCGAATCATGGTGCAACCTAAAGAACAAAAATATAACCTACAACAAAGCAGAGGTTTCATTCTCCCTCTTGTCGAAAAGCATGATCGGATTCAGACCGACACACCCAAAAGATGGAGAAGTAGTAAATAAAGAAGGAAGGAAAGAAAAAAGGCAGTAATTACCTCAAGGAGGGTTGGAGGCCTGTGGCTATGGTGCTGATGGATCCAATGGCTTCTCCTGAATGTTGAAAGCTGCAGTTTGGGAGATAGGATATGGGGATGCAAGAAAGGGGGATGTAAGGGCATCTCCAGCCGCGCCCCCAACAGGCCCTCCCCAGGCGATTTTGCCGTGCCGGCGCCGAAAAAAGGGTGCCGCCATCTAAGCCACCGGGCCTGTCGAACGCCGAGTGGAGGGTGGAAGTTTAGCGGCGCGAAGTAGTCACCGCCGACAGGCGGAACAGGGCCATAGCCAAGAAGGCCCGCGACAACGCGGCGCGCGCGGCGGCGTCTTCCTCATCGGTTGACCAGGCGGGGATGAATCCACCCGTCGTCAGCCACGCCCAGTACGCGCCCTGGGGACAGCAAGGCGCCGGATCTCCATGGGGTTCATCGTCGCCCGGCTACGCCGACGGCGACGCGCACGGTGGGTTCAACCCAAACGTGACCTTCCCTCACGGTCACCCCGCTAGGCGCACGCCCTCGCCCGCCTTCGTCAGCGTGCAGTACCCTCCATACAACTACTCGCCGCCCGCCGCCTACGCGTCCACACCGACGCCCCATCTCTACCGTGGTCCGCTACCCTTCTCGCACCTCGGCGACGCCGACGACACGGGAGCCGACATGGACGACATCATCGTGACAGGATCGGCCGCGGCCGCCTCGTCTCCCGGGTTCGCCACCCAGGACGAGGTAGTGGACCTCAGCGGCGACATGGAGACCGAGCTCGGCTACGTCTATGGCGACGACGCGCAGGAACCCGAGGAGGAGGAGGACGACGAGGAGGAGGAACCGGCTCCTGTTTCGACGAAGGGGCGCCAGAAGAAGAAGAAGCGGGCGGCTAGGTCGGGCGAACCGCGCATCAAGTGGACGTCCAAGGAGGAGGAATGCCTCGCCGAAGCATGGAAAATCATCTGCCTCGACCCGACCACCGGCGCGAACCAGAGCTTCGAGACGTACTAGGACCGCATCAAGGCCGAGTTCGACGAGCGGAAACTCGTCGACCCCTACTTCAAAGGCGTCTACATGCAGCGCGGCTCCAAGGCGATGGCGAACCATTGGGGGCGTATCCAGTTGGCATGCAACAAATGGCATGGAATCGTTGAGGAAGTCGCGGCTCACCCGGAGAGCGGCGCCAGCGTTGAGGATCAGGTACGCACGCTGTTCGCCCGCATATCTTCGTCCCCTACGCCCGCCGTTCGCCAACTGTTCGTCCCTCCGCGCAGCTGCTGCGTATGTTCGCCATGTATCGGGGCGACAACCAAGACGCCGACTTCAAGCACATCCACGTCTACAAGCGCATTGACAAGTGCGAGAAGTGGGCGGAAGTCCGGCGTGCCCTCGACAAGGCCAAGGAGACATACAAGCCGGACGCGACGACTCCGGGCGCGTCAGAGGGACGGCCGGACGGCCACAAATTGTCAAAGAAAGGGAAAAACGCCGACGCGGCAACCGCGCGAGTGCAGGAGTCCATCGAGCATTGCCTCGCCGACGCCCAGGCCCGGGCCGTTCTACATAAAGAGAAGACCGAGGCGCGGTGGTCGGCGCTAATGAAGAACAACGCCATCAAGCTCAACCCGCTCCGGACGAACGTCGCCGCGAAGAAGAGGAACACCGACATGGCTTTTCTGATGGGCGGGGCGGACATGCTCCAGAGCAACGAGGAGAAGCTCAAGGCGTGGTACCTGGTGCAGCGCGGCCTCATCCTGAACGAGCTGCCGACGGCAACGCCGACGACGCCGACGACGCCAACGACCACACGGACGCCAAGCCCGAGCGCCTCTACATCGCCGCCCAGCAGTGTCGAAGCCGTGCCGACGCAGCCCAGCACCAAAGCAGCTCCGACACCGCCGAGCTCGCGCACGCCGACTCCGCCAACACCTGGAACCAACCTCGCCGAGCTCGCGCACGCCGACTCCGCCAACACCTGGAACCAACCCCGCCGAGTGAACCGACCCCGCCGAGACGGCGGCGCTCTGTTTTTTGTAACGCCAGACTACGTCCGATCGCCGGATTTGCGGCGTCTTTTGAGAGCGGGAACGACCAAGTTTGAATTTCCCGCATCCTGAGGCCGGCGCGTGGGGGCGTGACTGGGAGCTAGCTCGCCCCCAGGGGCCGAACTAGCGCCGGCACGCCCCCAGGCCGCTCTATTTAGGCGCCCTGGGGGACGAACCGCTGGAGATGGCGGGATGTAGAGACGAGCATGTTCGCTGGTATTAAAAGTCTGGCATTTAATATCTGGACAAGCATCTGCAAACATCAATTACTCATTTACCCCTCCGTCCCGTCGTCGTCACCCATTTAAGTTGTGGTGCCATGCACACCAACCACATCTGCAAGCATGCCAAGTCCTGACCAAGGTCCATATCTATACGGCTCAGTACTGTATTTACACGCAAGAGAGCAGCCACCAACAACGGCACGGACAAAACGGAAAACACATCATCTCTCAGCCCGCTCTTTCCTCCTGCAATGCAATGAGGATGCAAGCAGAAGGCCAAATGGTTACGGGCTTACACCTCCCATACGCTTTATGTAAACGATACATGAACAGAGCAAGCAAAAATCTGCAAGGGCCTGGTACAAATCGATACCGATCAAAACAAAACAAGCGCGTCTCCCAGCAAATCATTGAGAAACTGGGCCTAAGCACTGATCAGCAGATACATCCAGGTTCGCAAGAGCAGAGACCAAAGAATGCAAAAAATATTCAGCAAAATACAGCAAATAGTATCCGTCATTCCCTGTGGTTACAGTATTTCGAGACCGGTTCGCACACGAGTTCCCAAAGCAAACAGGCGACGCTCACTTGAGCAGAGAATAGTTTTACTCATCCAGTGATAGTGTGAAATCAGAGATCCATAGAGTCTACTACGCACAGAACCTAGACAAGGCCATTCATCCAATTCAAAATGGTTCACTTCAGGCTTTCAACACCGCCTTGTGGATCATCGTCTCCTTGTGTATTTGGTGGCAGCTCTTCTCCACCAGGTCCAGGAGCTTCTCCAGGTTCGACGCCCACGAGTTGAGTACCCCGTTGCTGTCCTGGGCCGTCCGGAAGGACACGATCCCCATCGGTCTGTCAATCTTGGCAATCAGGGCCTTGGAGTTCACCATGTCCGAGATATGCTTCTCTGCCTCCTGTACAAGGACAATTTGGAACAAGTTATTACATAGTGCATACACCATTATATACCTATATAACAACAGAGGATTAATGAAAACAAGGTAGCTAACTGAAGTTAGGAAATGCAGACCTGCAAGCTCAGGCAAAGAAGATCCGCCAGCCTCTTCAGGGTAATCCTCGAATAGTACTTCGAAACAACCAAGATATTCTGGACAGAGCATGAACCCAAGATCAATTGACAAGCACAAAGAAAGAACAACAAAATAAACATATAGTGAAAGCCAAGAAACGCAATACATGCTCAATGATCCTCAGCTTCAAATCCTCCGCAGCTTTGGTGCCTAAAGCTCCTCCAAGGAGATTCTTCTCGTTCTCGTATTCATCCTTGAAGAATTCCCACAACTTTGTCCACTGGATCACCTCCATGGTAACAACTTGCTTCAGTAGTAATCTGTTTCCACACACACATAAGTGAGCATTAGGTAAGGCACGTCTGGTGTAAATCAGAAATCCTAAACTTCAAAGGCATGCAATGGTACCTGAAATTTGGGATCTCAGAAAGGTTTTTATCCTCTAGTGTAGCATTGAGAAGGCTTGACTGCATTGGATCATGAGGTGCCAGCACCAAGAACCAACAGATCTTCCTAAGAATCTACAAATAGAATCAGGCAGTCAGATAGAGTTAGGTATGCACAAGGCACACATACAATCACAGAGAGGTGAGTGAGAGATTACCGGTGTCCACTTTGCTGGATCCTCTTTTATTGATGGAATTTCATAGATCGACTTGTAGCAACGGCAGATTTCCAGGTAATCATTGTTATGTGAGTAATAGCTGAAAAGAGACAATGAGAAATCACGATTGACAACCAAATATGTAAAATACTCAAACAGATTGAGAAATTCAACTATCAATCAAGCAGTTCAAACTGGGAATCTATTTTCACCTATCAAGCAGTTCAAATAGGGAACTAAAGCACAATAATAGCTTGACTTCACAACTTTAGCCCCTAAGTCAGATACATGTAGGATACCTAACAGGAAAAGGCAGAATTTTGAACAAGCTTTCTAATGATAAACAGATCACAGGTTGCAGTAATGACAAACAAATGTCAGTTGAAGAATTGAAGTATATGACAATTTTTTAAGTATGTTGTCTTGATTGTCCAGGCATACATTAACACTATGTTCCGTAATTACTGTTATTATCAAGTAAACTAAACATTATGATATTTACTTTGTCTAATAAAAAAGTTGCAATAACTTAATACTCCCTCCGTTAATTTTTATAAGACGTTTCAGACAGCAGACATTGAACTGTTTTCACTGCTGTCTGAAATGGCTACAGCGTCTTACAAAAGTGAACAGAGGGAGTACATATTACTCCCTCCGTCCGGAAATACTTGTCAGAGGAATGGATGTATCTATACGTATTTTAGTTTAAGATACATCCGTTTTTATGCATTTCTCCGACAAGTATTTCCGGACGGAGGGAGTACAAGAAAAGATATTTGAACTTATCATGGTTAAGAAACACTAAGAAGAACTGCATACCGAATCATCAGTTCATAGTAGATGCGCTTCAGTTCTAAGAGTGAAGGTACATCTGCAGGGGCTTCCTGAACCATATTATCACCGTCCTTTGGTTTCTTTTTGTCCTTTGATGTATCAGCATCAAAGACCCTAGGGCTAATCTTCCTGGATAAAATTTGTGCGCGCACATAATCTTGACGATCCAGGCACAGCCGAACCTGCAGCCACGACATAGAAAGGTTTCTCATGAATGCAATCTTCTCTGTGACACTTCAAAGTTCTATTATTGCCAATTGGCAACATACCTGCTCCAGAATGAATGCAAGTTTCTCTGTCTTGGCCATCGAGCCAAATGTTTCAACCTGAGGATCAAAGTGTAAGTTGAGAAAAAAGTTAAAAGGTTGCTGGAAAAGAGCACCAGCAAAATAAGCACATCATGATTATAGTGGATGAACAGTTTATCAAGAATTCTAATGTGCGTGCAAACTTACAGCAACTTCCTGCATGATTTCAGCAGCTTCATCAATCTTTCCCTGCTCCTCTTTGATTTTTGCAAGTCTTTTGATCAATCTAGCTCTCTCTATCTCAACATATATCTACAGTGCATGCTCAAGAATGAGTTTATGAGAGCCAAGGAGTATTACAGAAGTAACAATAACAAGCAGTCATTCTTCTCACTTTTCCAGCAGCAACGCTGCTCAATGTTTTGATAAGCTCAATACGTGTCTCCACGTCTGGTGTCACGTCAATGTACTCCATCGCTTTCTGAACCACAGCAGTAATAGCCTGCATATAATAAAGAACAAGAAGGTGAGATATGTGCATAACTCAAAACCAAAAGCAAATGGCAACATCAATTGCAGACATAGCCATGAGTGCTTAACTGCTAATGGCATATTGTCCAATTCATCAATAAATAATATGAGAGATGAACATTAAGCGGAAGATACATGGTCTAACAAAAGAAGGTCTTACTGTTTTGGAGAGAGAGAGAGTGAGAGAGCTGTACGAAAACAGTTATTTAGTTAATCAAACCATGCAATCACTTCATATTCTGATTTAGTTTAGTGCTTTGTGATAAAGTATTGGTCAGAAGTAATAATTTTGTGCAAGTGCCAGAACAAGGCAGTGAAATGATATAATTACTGAACCCGCTGTCATGGTTAGTGTATGCAAGTGACTTCAAACAAAAAAAAAATTGCACACATGGGCATAAAAACAGCTATAAGGACAAATAAATCCTGCAAGTAAACACTAACATCAATGTTGTTCAACAATGTCTGAACCTACAGTATAAATACAATTACTATAAACTCAGAGTAGAAGAAAAATAATAATTAGGGTGCATGACTAATCTTGCTCCCTTGACTGTTGATCTATTTCATACGTGTGCTGTAAATAAACAAAGAAAACAGGATAGTGGGCACTGAAACAGTCCACTAGAAACAGAAGAGATGAGTTCGTAACTCGTGGTCCCATTAAGACATGAAGTTTTACAACAACAATGCAAGGGAGTGATGTTACTAGGCAATATGACATGTCTTTCTCACGACCCTTTACGGATGCAGCAAACATCGCATTACATAAAGGCATCAAGCTAAACAGCACATATTTGAGACCTACTTCCTTCACGCATATCCCCACTACATAAATCCTAGTTTCTCCCTAAACAAACTATCTAGCTTCTCCGAACAGCCAATTCTTACAACCTAAGAAGTAAATCGAACGCATCAATCCAGCCAATTCTCTGAGCAGCTTCTCTGAGCATAATTCCACCACATAAATCTAGGGGTTAAGTATCTAAATCGAAGCTGCAGGCCCAAGTTCGCCACAATCGAACACGAAGCAAAGAAGGGGGGAGGTGATTCAAGCGAGCCGTACCTGCTTGAGCTGGCCCCTCCGCTTGGAGAGGACGACGATCTGGTCGTTGAGCGTCTTCCAGGCGGCGTCCTTGAAGCAGAGCTCGACGATGTCGACGGCTGCCTTCCGGGTGCCGGCCACATCTCCGGCGAGGCGGCACTGCTTCTCCGTGTTCAGGAGCGACTCGATCGCCGCGTCGAGGCTGCTGCCGCTGCCCTCCTGCGACACCACAAATCACCGTCGTCAAGCGCGCGGTCGCGACAGATCAGATCGGAAACCCTAGGCCGGTGGGGATGGAACCCCGGGAAGCTCGGCGGCCGGGTGGGGGGAGGGGGAGGGGCGGAGGCGGGAGGGAGGGAGGGGGGGAGCTCACCATGGTCGGGATCTGGCGAGGAGGCGGCGACGGCGGCGGGGGTGGGCGGAGGAGGAGAGGGGACGGCGGCCGATTTGGGTTTGCTTGGGGGAGAGGTCTCGCTGGGTCGGGGATGGAGCGTGGGGAGAGAGAGTATAGTGGTGGCGCTGAGCCGGGTCGGGCTCGGGCTCGGGCCGGGCGTCTTGGATGGCGAGGCGAGGTCTGGACGGCCCAGATCCGGTGTCTGGTCGGTCTCTCTCGTTCGGAACCTCACCCTCCCAACGCGCTGGCGAACAAGCCAACGCCCAACGCGCACCCCTCTCCCTCCCACCGCGCGCCCTTTTGTTTTTTTTTTCCTTCCGTCTTTAAAACAAGTCAGGATTCAAAAAAACAATTTTGAACAAAACATAAAATGTCTTTGAATTCGAAATATATTGATGGTTTCGAAAAAAACGTTTGGAAAATCATAAAACATTCGTGATTTTGCAAAAAAAATGTTTGTGAATTTTGAAAACCAATCAGGAAATAAAAAATGTTCATGATTTGAATAAATGACCGCGTGTTCAAAAATGTTCTTAAATTTGAAAAATATTTATGGGTTCAGAAGAATGTTTATGGATTTTATTAAATCAGAAAATTCAACAAATGTTCACGTGGATGCAAAAAATTGTTCCTAGATATCAAGAAAGTTCATTGATTAAAAAAAATTGTTGAATCTAAAAAATATTCATGAATTTCGATAAAATACTCATCAAAATAAAAATGAGAAAAGGAAGGAATGAAAATAAAAAAAGCAGAAACCCGAAGGAAAAAACGCAAAAAAAAGGTCTGGGGTGGTTACTTTCCCAAAACCAGAAAGGAGCTACTTGGGCTGCCCAAGTAGCGGTGAGAGGGGGGGTACGCATTTGGTCACCATTGGCTGAACTACGTGCTAAATAGGATCCAAGCCTCGTGGCTATTGACTTAGATCCCTACAGATTAAAAAACTATGGAGATGTCTTCACAATGCCATTCCTTGTGTTTATTGTTCTTGAACAACCACACATCGAAAACAATTCATGATGACGGTCCTGTGCGGTGGGAACAAAGGGCATTAGTCATGCTTTGTTTAAATGTTTATGAGCGAAGGCAATCTCGAAGTCGCTCAAACTTAAGCAACTTGTTTCTGGCGCTGCGCTTGTGGGCGGATCAGGAGCGGGGGTGATTGAGTTTCTGCTATGTGATTAATCGTTCCAACACCTCTATATGGTATGGATCCGACTAACTGTCAGAGTTGATGGCGACTACATGTTGATATATATGCTGGGAGCGCATGCAGCAGCTGGTCCAAGGCAAAATTGTGCAATCTTCAAAACATATTGCGCCAATAATTCACGTGTTGCCTCTCAACTTTGTCCGTGCAACGGGGAAAGCTACGACTGCTTAGAGACTAAATATATGGGCTAGAGCTTTAGTTGGTAAGTAGGTACTAAATGTTGATGCATATTTCTCCGATGAAGATCAGAAGATTACTTGGGATCTTGCGGAGCAATTTCCAGAGAGCGTTGAGGAGGTTTTATTAGAGCTTCTATAACGCGTCTGGAGCATGTGGCAGATGTTGTTTCTGCTGAAACCACTGCATTTTACATGAAGGTCTGATTATTTCCAAAGTGTTAAATAGGAACCACAGTCACCATGGCAGAGGAAACATCCATTGCAAAGGCATAATGTTGAATCATTGCTTTGTCGAAGGATTGCGTCGAAGAAGAGGCAAGAGCACTAAAGGATAAAACACGAAAGACACTGATTAAAACCAACTCGAAACCACCATCACTGCCACCACATCTAAAGTAGAGAAAAGCGGGGAAAACAACAAAGAGATTGGTCACAACCAACTCGAAACCACATCCATCATTTGTCATCGTTGAAGTAGAGCAAAGAGGACTATAATCAACAGGATCAAAAACCATTAGTCGGGCAAGACCACCACAGTTGCGGAGCGAGATGTTGAGTTTTCCTACTAGTGGCGCTGGTCACTAGCTTTAGGTCTCTTTAGGTCACTAGAGAAGAGAATTATGACACCAACCGCCGAGAGCGATCTTTGGAATATTGTCTCATGGATGGCCTTCCTTTTCACAGAGACCAGATGAGCAAAAATCCCCAGGCCTTTAGCGTCATTCTGATCGTTTGATGTTCACTTCTATCAGATGATGATGATGGCTCGAACCATTCAACCTATGGGCACCACTCAACTACAGGGATCAAAAGTTTGATGGTTGGAAGAGAGTTTATTCCCTGGAAGCTTCGACGGGAACATAATAGAGTTGCATATCATTCGGCAAATCACAATTGCAACAAATGTAGTACCCATCTCTCCCTAATAATAAAGCACGGATTGAGTCTCCGGGTTCACTGTCACGGCGTATTTATAAAACAGTCCCTGTACTTTTTAGGAATTAACCCACACTCAACGATTTCATCATATCGTATCCTGTCTCCCGCACGATAACTCGAGGCCCTCCACCGCCACGCCCCCTTCCCTCCAACTCCGTTGTGCACGGGAGCAGGGGGAACCGGCGACGGCGGTGGCAGGCATGATCTCCGGCAAGCGGCGAACGGGAGCAGGGGGAACCGGCGACGGCGGTGGCATGATCTCCGGCAAGCGGCGGATTCAAGCGGTGGGGCCAGGATCTGGTGGCGGCGGCTAGCTCCTGTAGATCGGCGGCGGTGGCGAGCGAGAGAGAGGGGTTGAGAGAAAGGGAGATGCAGGGGAGAGAGAGGGGAAGGGCGGAGGGGAGAGAGAGGGCGGAGGGAGGGAGAGATGGCAGGGGGCGGCCTATGTCACTACAAGAAATATGTCAACTTATGACCTTCTGTCAGTGACCCTCGAAGAATTGGTCATAAATTTATGACCATTTTAGACCAATTGGTCAAAAGCTATTCAGGGGGCTCCAAACACTAAACCATTGCGACCATTTTGGTCAGAAAGGTCGTAATTTCCTTACACGAAATGGTCACAGAGCAAACAGTGCTAGTCCACTGCCTTATTTCTAGTTGTTAATGACCAATATAGATGGTCATAGCCTTGTAGATTGTGGTGGGTTGTGATGACTAGGCGCCATCTCATCAGTTTTGCCTATGTGTCATGTCCATGTGGTAGTTTTTGCCCTAGGTTGTGAAGCAACCTATATTTCGATCATTCCCAAAATTCCCCAAAAAATCTCATAAATTCTTTGGGGCATATCTTCATCAAATATGTAAAAATCCTTCCTTGCCTAGTTCAAAACTAATTCAACAATATTCATTTTCCTATTTTGTTCACAACAACACTTTATGAAGGAAG
Organism: Triticum aestivum; assembly: GCF_018294505.1. Classification (NCBI taxonomy): domain Eukaryota; kingdom Viridiplantae; phylum Streptophyta; class Magnoliopsida; order Poales; family Poaceae; genus Triticum; species Triticum aestivum. The sequence continues at coordinate 701,180,610 of NC_057807.1, forward strand.
TGCTATTTATATATTCTTGATTGCCCTCGGAATTTTTGGGCACTCTTTTCTATCCAAATCATTACCGCATGACAAAATTCAGCTCCATTTTCCTAGCAAATCTTCTTTGGCAAATTTCCAAAGTTTTTGTCCACCTAGAAGCATTGTGAAGGAAGTACCTTTTTTATATCTCTAAATGACATGAAATTTATACAGTTCCTTCATATGCCCAAATTATCACCCTCCTCCAAATTGCAGCTTAGTCAAATCATCTATGTGATCCCAGGTTCAATTTATATTTTATGGCCAAATTGGCACGTTGCAAAGCAAGTGTTATATAGACCCCTCCTATTACCCTCAAACTTTTTGGGCACTCTTCCATACCCAAATCATTGCCACATGATAATATTCAGCTCAATTTTCCTAGTAAATCTTTCTCGGGAAATTTCCAAAGTTTCTACCTCGAGAGAAGCTTTGTGAAGTAAGTACTAGCTAGGCTTACCGAAATGAACTGAAAATTTACCAGCGCATGACCATACCTAATTAACTTACCTACACCAATTTTGAGCTCATTTCATTCATCCAATCTCTCTCACTAGTTTTCCAAGTTTCTGTCCATGGAAGAGCATTGTGAAGGAAGTACTACTTTGGCATGTCCAAATAGTATCCATTTTCTACAGTGCTTTCCTATGCCCAAATAACCATCCTCCACCAAATGTCAGCTCAATCCATTTATTATTTTGAGCCGAGCTTCAACATTCGTAGTCATGTCCAGCGTGGTAGTTTGCAAAGCAAGTACCACCTAGGCTCCTCCTTTTGAGCTGAAAATTTGTGAAGACGGTCTCCTTAGTAACTGATCATCCTCAGCCAAAACTCACGCCCATTAGTCATGTACATTTCCCGTACCGCTAATCAAACACTTGGTTGCTAATTCATGTTTGAGCATCGATCGGTCTCCTCGTGAGAATCTTATGTTGTAATTTTCTTCCTAGCACCTACCTGGGGAGTGCCCAACCAACTAGACATGCCTAGGGCGCCTAGAACACATGGCAACACCACGGTCACGCGGTGACCACGCGGCGGGCATGCGAGTTTACGCGCTCTAGAGTTGGGGCCCTCGGCCACCACCCAAACCTCGACGTATCGCCACCAAACCATGTATTTATGATTAAATAGTTACTTATGTAAGTAGAAATGATTTTTGGAAAAAATGAATAGCAAAGTTGGCAGAAATCGGCGGCCAATTTGACTCGCTTCCAGCTGAATCGGCGGAAATTTGTCTTTTTCACGAGAGGTGGATAAAAACATTTTACACCCAACCATTTTGTCAATTATGCATTAAATATGGCATAGTATTTTATAAAAATGATTTGGTCCAATTTTGCAACAATTATTTGGTAGTTCTTTCACAAAAAAACCTCCTTTCGGGCACTCAAAAATGGAAAATGGTTTTTTCGTCCAAAGAAAATGAAAACTTACTTAGGCAACATTGTTTGCCATTCCAATATGCACCCTTGTGCACAATATGAGATCATTTGAACAAACTATGCCATGGATGTGGCCATAAGATTGATCATTTGGCTTGAAAGCCATTGATCTCCACACATGATAGCTCGTTTCTGAGAACACTTTTTTAAAATAATTGCCGTATTACAAGTTTGTTATTTTTCCTAGGAACTTGGCCACATATGATGACACAATGCGAAGGTTTCCCAATTTTTTGATTTTTTTTGAATTTTTTATGCCCATTTCAAAATGCGCTCAAAACAGCGGGAATGACCGTTCCTAGCTAGTGGTTGAATCTTGGAATTTTGTTGGTGTTTCTCTGATTAAAAAGATACTTATGTACCTAGAAATGATTTTTGGAAAAAATAAAGAGCAAACTACGAGGCAGCTACAGTTCAAATTTGACCCGCTTCCAACTGAATCGGCGGAAATTTGTCTTTTTCACCAGAGGTGGATCAAAACTTTTTACACCCAACCATTTGGTCAATTGTGCATTAAATATGACCTAGTATTTTAGAAAAATGATTTCGTCCAATTTTGCAACAATTATTTGGTAGTTCCTTCACAAAAAAAAACCTCCTTTCGGGCACTCGAAAAATGGAAAATGGTTTTTTCGTCCAACGAAAATGAAAACTTCCTTAGGCAACATTGTTTGCCATTCCAATATGCACCCTTGTGCACAATATGAGATCATTTGAACAAACTATGCCATGGATGTGGCCATAAGATTGATCATTTGGCTTGAAAGCCATTGATCTTCACAGGTGATAGCTCATTTTTGGGAACACTTTTTTAAAATAATTACCGTATTACAAGTTTGTTATTTTTCCTGGGCACTTGGCCACATATGATGACACAATGCGAAGGTTTCCCAATTTTTTGATTTTTTTTTGAATTTTTTATGCCCGTTTCAAAATGCGGTCAAAACGGCGGGAATGACCGTTCCTAGCTAGTGGTTGAATCTTGGAATTTTTTTGGCGTTTCTCTGATTAAATAGATACTTATGTACCTAGAAATGATTTTTGAAAAAAAATAAGGAGCAAACTACGAGGTAGCTGCAGTTGAAATTTTACCCGCTTCCTGCTGAATCGGCGGAAATTTGTCTTTTTCACGAGAGGTGGATCAAAACTTTTTACACCCAACCACTTGGTCAACTGTGCATTATATATGGCCTAGTATTTTAGAAAATTGATTTGGTACAATTTTGCAACAAATATATGGTAAGTCCTTCACAAAAAAATTATTTTGGGCACTCAAAAAATGGAAAATTGTTTTTCATGCAAAAGAAATAAAAACTCCCTTTGTCAATGTTGTTTGCCAATCTAAGATGTAAACTTGTGCAAAATATGACATCATTTGAACAAATATTTGATAGGTCTTTAAAAAAACTCATTTTGAGCATTGAAAAATGAAATGAAAAATTTGTATGTAATCAATCATGACCAATTTATATGGTCAAAAAATCTTCAAATTGTTTGGTGTGCTCTGATTGGTCCAAAGGCATATCACGCGGATCATGCATCAACTACCGTCGGATGCTTCTGGATCCAATGGTAGCCCTCACCCCCTCACGCTCTCACCAAAACCCTAACTTCCCCGATCCACTCCTCTCCCCCGATCCACTCTCCCCCTCTCGTCCCACAGCCGCCACCCCCCAACCCTCTCGCTCCTCCTCCGACTCAATCTCTCGATCCCCAACCACCCAGCCACCGCCGTCCTCCGTCCTCTCCCCCAACCCCGGCCGCTGATAACCCCTCGCCGGCAGCCCTCGTCCCCCTCACTCTCTCACCCCTCGTCCGTCTCACCCACTCGTCCAAACCCTAGCTTCCCTCGCGCCGCACCCGAGCCATGCCTCCTTCCCTCCTCACACCGCACCCTCCCACCGCCTCCTCTCTCCCACAGCTCGCCACCGACGGCCTCCCCTCTCCCGAGGAGATCGAGCGAGCGCCCGAGCGCGCCCGTCCTAGCAGCCTCCTCCCACGATTCCCCGCACCTGAGCCCGACGAGAGGAGCTCCGCCTGTGGTTTTGCACGCCGCCGCCGGCGCCCGCTCATCCTCATCCACCTCCTCCTCGCCGCCGCGCCGCCGCCGCCATGTCAGGCTGGGACAAGGGCGCGGTCTTCTGTAAATTAGTTGATTCCAGAAAGTTTTAGGAACTCCATGTTGATAACAAACATAGAAAGTTTTAGGAACGCCATTTAGAGTACATTTGCTTGCTCTGTTAATTTTTTTGGGTTACTCCATCTTGCTCTGTTAAGTAAAATAAGATATGTGCACTAGTAGAAAAAGGGTCAAACGTGAAGCCCAATAGTGCCGGTTTGAATTTCAGCCGGCACTAATGTGACCAATAGCACCGGTTCATGGCGGCGATCAATAGCACCGGTTCGTGGCGAACCTTTAGTACCAGTTCATGCCACAAACCGGTACTAAAGGTGATGTGTCAGCCTGCGGTCAGGCTATGGCCCCACCATCACCATTTAGTGCCGGTTCGTACCACGAACCGGTACTAATGAGGTTATGGCAAGCTGTTTTTAGTCCCACCTCGCTCCCCTAACAAGCCTTTTACCACCTTAAATATGTTATTTCTCAAACTATCACAAGCACTTGGTCTTCATTGAACTCTATGTGTAGAATTTGTGGCCGCAATATGAGTCTTCATCGGTTTATAAATCGTTGATGACTCATATTGACAATTCAGATTGTACACAAAGATCATTGATGATCAAAGTATTTTTGATGTTATA